>NC_046172.1:49687344-49737458 GCF_011064425.1 Rattus rattus
GAGAGACACAGCCAGAATACAGCAAATACAGAGGCAAATGCCAGCAGCAAACCACTGAACTGAGAACAGGACCCCCGTTGAAGGAATCAGAGAAAGAACTGGAAGAGCTTGAAGGGGCTCGAGACCCCATATGTACAACAATGCCAAGCAACCAGAGCTTCCAGGGACTAAGCCACTACCTAAAGACTATACATGGACTTACCCTGGACTCTGATCTCATAGGTAGCAATGAATATCCTATTAAGATCACCAGTGGAAGGGGTAGCCCTTGGTCCTGCTAAGACTGAACCCCTAGTGAACTAGATTGTTGGGGGAAGGGCGGCAATTGGGGTGAGGGTGGGGAGGGGAATACCCATAAAGAAGGGGAGAGGGAGGGATTAGGGGGATGTTTGCCCGGAAATCGGGAAAGGGAATAACATTCGAAATGTAAATAAGAAATATCCAAGTTAATAAAAATAATAAATAAAATATAAAAATTCAAAACAAAACAAAACAAAACAAAAAGAATTGAAGACCCAAAAATGAACCGACACATCTGCGGTCACTTGATCTTTGATAAAGGAGCTAAAACCATCCAGTTGGAAAAAAGATAGCATTTTCAACAAATGGTGCTGGTGCACCTGGAGGTCGGCATGTAGAAGAATGCAGATCAATCCATTCTTATCACCCTGTAGAAAGTTCAAGTCCAAGTGGATCAAGGTCCAACACATAAAGCTAGATATACTGAAACTAATTGAAGAGAAAGTGGGGGAGTGCCTCAAACACATGGGCACTAGGGAAATTTTCCTGAACAGAACACCAATGGTTTATGCTCTAAGATCAAGAATCGACAGATGGGACTTCATAAAAGCTTCTGTAAGGCAAAGGACGCTGTTATTATGTAAAAATGGCAACCAACAGATTAGGAAAAGATCTGTACCAATCCTATATCAGATAGAAGGCTAAGATTCAATATACAGCAAGAACTCAAGAAGTTAGACTCCAGAGAATCAATAACCCTATTAAAAACGTGGTGCAGAGCTAAACAAAGAATTATCAACTAAGGAATATTGAATGGCTGATAAGCACTTAAAGAAATGTTCAACATCTCTAGTCATAAGGGAAATGCAAATCCAAATAACTCTGAGATTCCACCTCACACAAGTCAGAATGGCTAAGATCAAAAACTCAGGGGACAACAAATGCTGGCGAGGATGTGGAGAAAGAGGAACACTCCTCCATTGTTGGTGGGATTGCAGACTGATACAACCATTCTGGAAATCAGTCTGGAGGTTCCTCAGAAAATTGGACATTGAACTACCTGAGGACCCAGCTATACCTCTCCTGGGCATATACCCAAAAGATGCTCCAACATATAACAAGGATACATGTACAGCTATGTTCATAGCAGCCTTATTTATTATAGAACCCAGATGTCCTTCAACAGAAGAATGAATACAGAATATGTGGTACATCTACACAGTGCAGTAGTACTCAGCTATTAAAAACAGTGACTTCACGAAATTTATAGCCAAAGGAATGGAACTAGAAGATATTGTGGTGAGTGAAGTAACCCAATCACAAAAAAACACACATGGTATGCACTTACTGATAAGCGGATATTAGTCCTAAAGTTCCGAATAACCACAATAATACCCACAAAGCATATAGAACTTAAAAAAACAGAAAGACCAAAGTGTGGATTGTAAATGCTACATAGAAGGGAGAACAAAATAATCACAGGAGGTAGAGGGAGTGAGGGGCCTGCGAGTAATATAGATTTCACAATACACACATATATGAAAACATCACAACTGTATAATCTGAATACACACACAGACACACACACACACACACACACACACACACACTTCTTGTAGAACATATTTTACTAAAGCTTCAGAAAAATTAAAAGGAAAAATAGAGATTATATCACCCCTCCTTAGCTTAAACATCTAGCAAGCTGGAAAATACCCATGACTCAACAATTTCTCTATAGAACACCAGACACTATAAGACCATTTTCACAAAGATTAGGAAAATAATGAAGTATTTCTTCAAAATTACAAATTAATCACCTAAAATTTCTCTAAGTTTTTGTGAATAGAGGCCCACCAGAACAGAGCTAACTAGTTTTCTGAGTTGAGTAATAAAAAGGCAGACCCGAGAGAAATCAATACAGCCGGTATGTTGTAAGGCAGTGTTGCAGACAGGAAAATGCTCATAGATCTATAGAGGTGTCCCATTGAGTCTATCCATGAATGAGGGAAAACAAACTGATAAGGTAGGGAAAATAGAATCAGTATACAGGAACAGGCTAATGAATTTCCAATGTTCCCAAAGGACTCAGAATATTATGTTGTTGCCAACCAGAACTGGACCAAAACAACAGCAGCAGCAGCAGCAGCAGCAGCAGCAGCAGCAGCAGCAGCAGCAGCAGCAGCAGCAGCAGCAGCAGCAGCAGCAGCAACAACAACAACAACAACCCTGTCATAAAAGGCACACCATAGCACTGAGCAAAGGGCAGGAGCATAGCTGAAGAAATTCATGGGTCTGTAACTCATACAATTTAAGAAAATAACACGGTGAAAGTGAACGAAACTTATTACAACTAATTTAACTGTATGAAGTAAAACGATCCAAATTTATTCATTAAAAGGATATAACAAGTGTAGACTCTGAAGGCCAGCAGAAAGAATGGAAACAGGCAAGCTCAGGAGGTGGGAGGTAGGGAGACCCTCCAGAATGTACTGAAGACCTAGGAAATGAGAGACTCTCAGGACTCAAAGGGAGGGACCCTAGATTAAATAAATGGCCTACAGAGGGGAGAGGGAACTTGTAGAGCCCACCTCCAGCAGAAAGACAGGGCATCAAGTGAGGAATGGGGTTGCCATCCCACTGTCAAATACTCTGACCCATAATTGTTCCTGTTTGAAAGAATTGCAAGGACAAAAATGGGGAAGAGCCTGAGAAAAAGGAGGTCCAGTGATAACCCAAAGTGACAGCTCAAGTGGGGACCCCAAGGCCTGACACTATTACTGAGGCTATGGGGCATTCACAAAAACAGAGCTATCATGACCTCCCCACAAAAGACCCAACAAGCAGCTGAAAGAGTCAGATGCAGATATGTGCATCCAACCAATGGACAGAAGCTGCTGACCCCTGTGGTTGAATTAGGGAAAAGTTGGAAGAAACTGAGGAGGATGAGCCCCATGGGAAGACCAGCAGTCTCAATTAACCTGGATCTCTGAGATCTCTCAAGCACTGGACCACCAACCAGGCAGCATACACCAGCTGATACAAGGCCCCCAACACATATACAGCAGAGGACTGCTGGGTCTGGGTTCAGTCAAAGATGCACCTAACCCTTAAGAGACTGGAGTCCGCAGGAAGTGGGGAGTTCTGGTGGGGTGCGGATTGGGAGATTGGGGACATCCTTGTGGAGACAGGGGCTGTAGAGGTGGTATGGGATGGGGAAAAGTCAGAGGGTGAACCAGGAGGGGGATAAAATTTGGAGTGTAAAATAAAAAATATTAAATAAAATAAAAACAAGTGAAGACATTACAGTAAAAATAATACTTATTATCCAACCCCTACAATGTGTCTATACAAAATAAAGAAAAAGGAAAATACAGCTTTCACTTTTTTAAAACAATCCATTCTCACCCACCTCTTCTTAGTGGTCCCTGAGCTTGAGAAGGGAGGGTATATGTATATGTATATGTATATGTATATGTATATGTATATGTATATGTATATGTATGTGTATGTGTATGTGTATGTGTATGTGTATGTGTATGTGTGTGTGTATGTGTATGTGTATGTGTATGTGTATGTGTATGTGTATGTATGTATGTGTATGTATATGTATGTATGTATGTGTATGTGTGTAAGTGTATGTATATGTATGTGTATGTATGTGTATGTATATGTATGTATGTGTATGCGCGTATGTGTATGTGTATGTGTATGTATATGTATATATGTGTGTGTATGTGCATGTATGTGTATGTATATGTATGTGTATGTATATGTATGTGTATGTGTATGTGTACATGTATATGTATGTGTATATATGTATGTATATGTATATGTATGTGTATATGTATATGTATATATACATATATATACATATATACAGATATATACAGATATATATGGATATATATATAGAGAGAGACATTAGACCAGCTATGAGTTCCTGAGGTAACCATATTTCACCCCACAAATAAATTCCTTTGATGTGCTCAGAGAGTGGCACTCCTATGAGGACAGAAGTATGAATTTAGAGGGAAGTTGTATCTCTATTTATCAAATAGTAGTAGGTTTAAGTTCTGGGAGCCATAAGCTCCCCAAACATGGATTCTTAGCTAGATTTGTAGTAGCATGAATGTGTTTCTTTCTATGAAGTGGCTCTTGAATCCATCCGTAAATGGTATGTTCTTACCACATCTGTGCCACTATTGCACCCACTGACACATCTTGCCATAATGTTCATTTTTGTCGTTCATAGGGTTCACAGCTGGGTAAGACTATTTCTTCCCAGAAGCTATCAAAGCACTTTCTGTTACAATGAAAGCTGCCCAGCAGGGAAACTTCACTATCAACTTAATTCATCAATGTCTTGTGATCAATGTTTGTGCTGTCTTCAGTAGAGTAATAGGGCCATAAAATCATTTTTGGTCAGCAATCAGTAACAATGTCATAGCCTACATTGTTTTGAGCATCTAGCTGGGAGCCCCCTGACTAACAGCTTAAGGGGAGATGTCTTCTATGCATAAATATGTACGGAACATAAATTGCACTCAATGTATAATTTAAAAATAGAAACGAGGGGATGGAGAAGTGGGTGTGGATCTTATAAGATTTGGGGAGAAAGGTGGGAGTTAATATTAAATTACATTTAATGCGTTAGTGCAATTTTCAAAAGTTTAATATAAATATAATATATAGGTAAAGTGTGTGTGTGTGTGTGTGTGTGTGTGTGTGTGTGTGTGTGTGTGTGTGTGTGTGTTTTGGAGCTCTGAGTCAAAGGTTCCTCTGAATTTTGAAGGGCCACTTGAATTGTTTTCCAATATCATTTATCCATAAGAAGCCTGATGGTACTCTGATATTTGTTTATTTGTAGATGAACTGCCTTTCCTGCCCACTGAAGTTTTTAAAACCTTTTGTTCAAACTTCATTTAAGGAAGGTTTATCTAGATATAAGAAAGTTTATTTTCAGTTAATTTTAAGTTATCTTTTAAAATATAATAATGGCTATCATTTTTTGTTTTCATATATTTAGCTTCTAAGACTCATAAGACATTAATTGTAGTCAATAGTATATAGAATAAATATTTAAATATTTTATTTTTATGTGAGATTAAAAGAACAAAAGGAGAAAACAGAAAACCATAATTTTCTAAGAGAATAAATGATAAATTGTACTCCAAGTGTAACTATATATTAATCTCTGAATTAAATACAAAGTACAAGATATCCTAAAGGTGTAATAGTGGAATATATATCCTGGGTCTAACTAACAGACACCTAATTGGACTTAAGGCCCACTCAATAGAAGGGAATTCATGCCTGCTTCTGTAAACTTAGCCAATCGCCCTATATCATACTTTTTCCCTCTCTCAACCCTTCCCTGATCTACAGCCCCACATCCTTAGCCAACCAACTCCATGACTTCTTTTCTCTCTCTTTTAAAGAAACAATTAAAAAGAGACAAAGACAAGAACCCCCCCTACAAACCCTATTAAAACAAAATCAGAAAATCAAAATATTCACACAACTATGAGAAAAAAAATGCACAAAAATATCAAGTTCATTTTGTGCTGGACATCTCATCTTTTCCTAGGTATAGAGCTTATCCCGGAGAGTGGTTAGTATCTTCAGTGAGACTCCCCTAAAGGAGACTAATTTTTTTCCTTTGCAAATGGGTACCAACTGTACATAGATTCTAGGGTAGGGGTGACAATGCATGTATGTCAACTTGCTTCTTTCAACCCTGAGACATTGTCTGACCTGTGTAAAAAATCTCTATAAGTTTGTATGTGCAGCAATCATGTTGTGGCTGGAGGAAACTGTTTGCTTAGAGTTATTCAGTACCCCTGGCTCTTACAACCTTTCTGTTTCCTCTTCTAGGCAGTGAGAGAATTTGATGAAGATATCCTGTTTAGGACTGAGTACTCCAGTATCTCTCTCTCACACTAATTAACCATTGTTTGTGAGTTTCTGTGTTCGGTTCATTCATTACAATAAGAAGCTTCTCTCATGGTAGCTGACAATGGCACTGATATATGTGTACATTGTCCCAGGTCTAGTGAGGTCATAGGCCCTGGAGGAGAACATACAACCACCACGTTAATAAACCAACACAACCCCTAACTATATTTGTCCTTATACCAACATAAAATGCAGTTCTCATCCATCACATATGAAGCTTTTCTTTATGGTAGATGGAGACCATTACAGTATACCACAACCAAGCAAAATGCAGAGTTGTTGAGCTCAGTCCCACCTGATATATCTACAACACAACTCTTCCTCCTAAGGTTCCGGGATTACTGTGGAAAAAGGGGGCTAATGCCTGTAAGAGGTAGAAGATCTGGGAATTTGCTGTAAGACTCTGTATTCTAGGAATTTCAGAAAGTACCCCCACAAAGTCTTTGCTACCTAAACATGACCTGAACAGGGATACCAATACACATGCTAACAAGGAAGAGCTAATAAACCCATAGACCAAGAACCATAGAGAGCTAAGAAATGTAGAGAGTGTGAGAAGCAGTCTTACCTAGGGAAGAGCACAGTAATTGGTTGTTTAGTACCAAATGGTCAGCCCTTAAAACATATAAATATAAGTAATAGTATATGGACTTAGCAGGTTGTATTTATATATTTAGGAACACACACACTACTACCACCACCACCACTATCACCGGCACCACCACCACAAACAAGAACAACAACAAACAAATAACAACAGTGAATGAGAGCAAACGGTGTATGTGGGAGGGCTTTGAGAAAGGAAAGGGTTAGGGAAAATTATGTATAAAAATAGGAAATACAAGAAATAACAGATGAAAATATTTATTTTCTGTTTTATAACACCATAAAAACAGCATCAAAATGAACTCAGAGCACTATATTGAAGTGATATACAATACTTATCTCATAAAGATACACATACATTGTAAAAAGAGAGTACATGAAATGTTTATTTTTGAAGACAGTAATACAATTCATAAAAGTCTAAAAGACCAAGAAAATAAGAGTGAAAACTCTAAATAGCCACTATTAAGGATGAATGATCAGACTCAGATTTAATACATTTACAGGATATTTGATTCCATCAAATTAGAAAAAATAAAAAGCACAACTCATCCAAGTACTCAATAGATGAAAGAAAAATGTCTGAATTGTCTTTTATCTGTCGGAATAATTGAAATCATAAATCTATCAAAATAAAACCTCAAGCTCAGATCATTTCACTGATGAGTTCTACCAAACAGTTCAGAAACAAATAATTTTATACAACCTTAGGAAACAGAGAAAACATTTTCTGAATAATTTTGTAGTCTGAAAAAAGACTTCTGATAAAATGTTCTGCATTCTCTTGGGGTCATTTTACTTCTGTTTGTTTGTCATGTCCACCTTCGATGTGAGAGTTTGTTTTCTCTTCTTATATTTTAGTTTGCAATGTTTGGTTGTCATCCCTTAGAAACCTGCTTGTTTTTTATTGAGAGTCAGTCATCCAGGGAAGAGAAAACAGAATGCCATCTCTCAAATACACAAATCTAAAATGATCATACCAAAAATTGGGAAATTGTGTCCATTAATACATAAAACAGAAAATACATTATGACCAAGTAGATTTATTTCAGCAATGTAAGGCAAAATCTTTCTATATCATCTCTAACGGAAAATATTATGTATTAAAAATTAAACTTGATAAAAATTTGATATTTCTCCTTCTGCCAAGCTCTCAAGAAGAAAGTAAAAATGTAGTTATAAATTGGATTCTGTGATCATCATGGCAACTCTGTGTTTCAAAGAATCCATAAAAAATCCATAAGCACCGTTTACAGCACAATTCTTTGAGAGGTACTACTGTCCTGCTTCATTCCCCAATTTCCAGGTAATTCTATGTTTTGTGCCAACAAGAGTTCCTAGTTTTTTGGTTTCTATCAAATAGAGTATTTGTAAATGCTGGGAAATCTCTATTCTTCCAAGGTTCTAAAGTGGTTATTAATTTGGGGCTAATTCTTCAGTTATAAGTTGTTGACACGAAATGCTAATCCTAACATTATTGCCCCATCTAAATGTGGCTTCATGCTACATGATGATTTTCTGTACTGTGCAAGTAAAATACCCAGGACACTATATTCTGTACTACAAGAGGCACATGTATGACCAATTAAACCCATTTAACTAACATACCATGTCTGAGTATAATGATTCATTTTCTGGTATTATCATCACAGAAGCATTGGCTATAAGTTAAAAGATACTAGAGTATTAAAACTCAATGTTATACATAAACTCATTTGGGGGTTATATGATGATGCCATTGTGAATATTCTAATGTCATTAGCTAAAAGTGACTCTTCACTCTCAGTTGCCTAGGTGAGGTCTCCTAGCAATTCAAACAAAAGATTTAAGTTCTACTTGGCTAATGATAGAAAAGCTTAATGTAACAAATTACAAATTTGAATTAATATAAATTTTCCAATCCATTTTCTTTAATAGTTTTAATAAGCATTGTGTGGCAAAAAACATGGAATTTTAAATATGACATAATTCCAAAATAATTGTACATCTAAACTCAATACTATTTCCCATTCAGGCCAGTCCTGTGAAGCCAGCAAAAATCAAGTTGAATCTTTTTGCCCTGAAATATGCTGCAAATAAATAGAGTAGAGATACAAAAATAGAAGAATGGAGGAGGAGAGAATGAAAGACATAGAAGTGGGAAACCAAAAGCTAACTAGGATGTGGACTATATAGTTACGTGGTCTTACTCTTAACCACAATTCATATCATTCGCACATATGGCTGGCTAAAAGATTCAACAAGGTTTGTTTTACCCATCCAGCAATTATATGAATCCATCTACTAGTACTTTGAGAAAGAATGCTTAAATGACTTACATATAGGCATAATCACATGGCCAGTCAATGGTATACCTTTAAAATTAACATATGCTAAATATATATAATAATGAGTTTCATTATGATTCTCATACATAAATACAATAAAAACATGAACATACTTGCAATTTTGTTTCTATATTTGTATTTTCTTCATGGTACTTTAATACTCATTTAAGAGCTTCACTAATCCCAAACTAACTACTCTGCAACCCTGCCTGCCCTCCCTGTGTCACCTTCCAACTTTCAGGCATTATCGAGAGTGGAGATTTATATAGCTCAGTTGATCTTTCTAGACTTCTTCTGAGAGAATTAGTCCTGTACTGTCTCCACTGGAATTTGCTTCTCCAAATCATTAATACTGTAGAGACTTCCATCTCATTAACATTCCATGAGGCTTCTTCTCCTCCTGGATCTTTCACAAACACATTTAGATCAAATGTCAAGAATTGAAGGGAGCTAGAAGCACACCCATAGGTTTAAAGAGTTTGGCTATTGCGTGCTAATGACAACAGGTATATAGGGTTTGAAAAGACTATGTAATCTACCTGTGCTAAGGCTCTAGCTCAGCATATCTTGAGGATCAAGAAATTTCAAAATAAGAGTTAATGTAATCCTCAAAATGATGAGTCCTTGTCTACTGCCATTTTCCTGTATCCTAGAGTTAGGAATATCCTGAAATCATGGGCTTTACTACTCATCAGGTCCAATACAATGACCACCAAGTATTTGAGGATACAGTAAGAAAAATCTGGTAGACGAGTTAGTCCCAAAACAATGATTATTCATCAGGAGGAAGTTCATTTATACCCTTGATAAGTGCTACTCTGTCCTTGTGGAACAGGAAAAAACTCTGTTTCTTATACCTATAGGAGACCCTATCCTTTATTGTCCCCAGATATAGCAAGAAATAGATTGTGGGAGTTTACTCTGATTGGCATAGCCACTAATAACCAGTGCTTTTTTTTCTTCTGTGTCCTGTATGCCAGTATTCCAGCCTGACTGTTTTGTGTGTGTGTGTGTGGTGTGTGTGTGTGTGTGTGTGTGTGTGTGTGTGTGTGTGTGTGTGTGTGTGTGTTTAAGACATTGTAGACATTCTGTCATTGGTATCCACTGAACTCTGACCAGACCTTTGCCGAGATTTGTACCTGGTAGGGAGTGAATCATACTAATGAATAGAACAAATATAACAACAGAATGTACAGCAACAGCTACTGTGCATGAGGATTGTCACATCTTGTTGGTAGAGTTATAATTTGTTCATCCACTTTGGAAAAATCAGGCAATTCTTCATAAAAGGAAATATAAAAGTTGAAATTCCCATTACTACTTTTGTCATTTACTTAGTAAGATAAAATACATCTGTATATAAAATTGTGCAACAGAATTGTGTAGTTTTTGAATTTGTAGTAATTAAAACTACCAATGCTCAATATTTTTCAGCAATAGTAAAGTGGGTAAACAACATATATTTATGGATTACAAATAGACATCAATGGGAAATCAATGACAAACAGAATAAATTATTCATATTCACAGCAACAAAACAAACAAACAAGTTAGGAACCATACACAAGAGCATTTCCATATGTTAACATGTACACTAATTCCTGGAAGAGGTAGAATTTTTTCTTAGATTTATATTATGTTTATGTGATAAGTATCTTGTCTGCATGATGTATGTGAACCATGTTGTTCCAGATGCCCACAGAGTGCAGAAAAAAATGTATCAAATACCCTGGATCTGGACATCTTGGGGCTGTGAATCACTATGTAGGTGATAACAACAGAACCTCGAGTAAACAGTGTGGTCTTAACTGCTGAGCCATCTCTCCATCATGAAGAAGCAGTATTCCATTTTCTTGAAGTTCCTGAAGGGAGTCTTTTTTGTAAAGAGATACTAGGGTACCATCTGGCTAGGCAAGTCATTGCTTTTCATGTGGTTAAAATGTACCCATTTTAAAATATGCAAATTTGATCCACAGAAAAAAAGTATTTGAATGCAACAATCAAGTTGCTTGTGTTTTAGGGGCAAGAGTAGAAACAAGAGTAATAGAACATTGAGCTACTCAAACTGAGTGAAGGAATACATGTAGTTTCATTAATTTATTATACCTTGTGTTTGAGATGTTCTAAAATAAAAATTTCTTAAAAATGAATGAATAAAAAGAAAGATCCCGAAAAGATCTTTACCAATCCTACAACAGATAGAGGCCTTATATCCAAAATATACAAAGAACTCAAAAAGTTAGACCGCAGGGAGACAAATAACCCTATTAAAAAATGGGGTTCAGAGCTAAACAAAGAATTCACAGCTGAGGAATGCCGAATGGCTGAGAAACACCTAAAGAAATGTTCAACATCTTTAGTCATCAGGGAAATGCAAATCAAAACAACCCTGAGATTTCACCTCACACCAGTGAGAATGGCTAAGATCAAAAACTCAGGTGACAGCAAATGCTGGCGAGGATTTGGAGAAAGAGGAACACTCCTCCATTGTTGGTGGGATTGCAGACTGGTACAACCATTCTGGAAATCAGTCTGGAGGTTCCTCAGAAAATTGGACATTAAACTGCCTGAGGATCCAGCTATCCTCTCTTGGGCATATACCCAAAAGATGCCCCAACATATAAAAAAGACACGTGCTCCACTATGTTCATAGCAGCCTTATTTATAATAGCCAGAAGCTGGAAAGAACCCAGATGCCCTTCAACAGAGGAATGGATACAGAAAATGTGGTACATCTACATAATGGAATATTACTCAGCTATCAAAAACAACGAGTTTATGAAATTTGTAGGCAAATGGTTGGAACTGGAAAGTATCATCCTGAGTGAGCTAACCCAATCACAGAAAGACATACATGGTATGCACTCATTGATAAGTGGCTATTAGCCCAAATGCCTGAATTACCCTAGATGCCTAGAACAAATGAAACTCAAGACGGATGATCAAAATGTGAATGCTTCACTCCTTCTTTAAAAGGGGAACAAGAATACCCTTGGCAGGGAAGAGAGAGGCAAAGATTAAAACAGAGACTGAAGGAACATCCATTCAGAGCCTGCCCCACATGTGGCCCATATATATACAGCCACCCAATTAGACAAGATGGATGAAGCAAAGAAGTGCAGAAGTGTAGATCGCTCCTGAGAGACACAGCCAGAATACAGCAAATACAGAGGCGAATGTCAGCAGCAAACCTCTGAACTGAGAATAGGACCCCCTGCTGAAGGAATCAGAGAAAGAACTGAAGAGCTTGAAGGCTCGAGACCCTATATGTACAACAATGCCAAGCCACCAGAGCTTCAGGACCAAGCCACTACCTAAAAAGACTATACATGGACTGACCCTGGACTCTGACCTCATAGGTAGCAATGAATATCCTAGTAAGAGCACCAGTGGAAGGGGCCCTGGGTCCTGCTAATACTGAACCCCCAGTGAACTAGACTGTTGGGGGGAGGGCGGCAATGGGGGGAGGGTGGGGAGGGGAACACCCATAAGGAAGGGGAGGGGGGAGGGGGATGTTTGCCCGGAAACCGGGAAAGGGAATAACACTCGAAATGTATATAAGAAATACTCAAGTTAAAAAAAAAAAAAAAAAAAAAAAGAAAAAAAAGAAAGATCCCATTAGTGGTCCTTCACGCTATCTTTGTGTGAAAATTCCCCTTGATGTGTTAATTAGTCCCTAATAATCAAATAGAAACCCACAGGACCTATCGTTAAGTTGGACTGAGAAGTTCACTAAGGAGCTTGTTAAATGTGTGTATGTGCACGAACAGAGAGAGAGAGAGAGAGAGAGAGAGAGAGAGAGAGAGAGAGAGAGAGAGAGAGATGGATTTGGATGATGGACGGATGGACAAAACATGAAATTACTTAGTCCAACATAAAATGATACTCTTAAGCCAGGCTTTCTGGTACATGCCTTTAATCTTTCTGAGAGGTAAAGGCCTCCCTACCTAGTCTACAGACTGAGAGTCAGTATAGTTTTAGTAGCATACTGAGACTCTGTTGCAGAAATATAAACAAATAAAAATAAAACCGGCTAGCTTTATGCCATATGATTGTGGGTTATTATTATCCTGTCTGTATTTTTCTGTTTATCACAAATATATAATTATGAGTATGCAATTTTTTGTAATCATAGAAATTAAACCCACAAAACTTTTGGATATCATCTCCATTGTGCTGGTGCACAAGCTTCAGAAGGCCAGCAGACTTTACCCATATCCCACTTCCAGGAAGAGCAATGCTGCTGCTGATGTAGGTGGAGAAAAGGAAGCTTTTGTTAACTTACGAATGCCCAGGGTACTTTTTAACCTTAAGCATGAAACCAGCACCACTGCACAGGAGATCTGCTTATTACATATTAAGCACATTCTCTGCAGAAGCAGAATAACTCTTCAGGAGTTTCCTGCCAAATTCTCAGCTAAACTGCTATGTAAATTAACTGCATCTAAATTAAAAAGTACCAGAGATGATATGGCAACAGACCAAGTACACCATTGGTTTTGGTGGATGTTTTTTTAAATTAAAGGGTTGGGATTTTAAAGTAAATAACATAGCATGTACCACACTTTATTCTGTTTCCTGTTTTCTTGTGGATTTATATTATAGAGAAAAGAAAGACATTGTAAATGAAAATAAATGAGCTAAAGGAGAAGGCAATTTCCATACTTAAATGTTGCATGTAAGGACAGCTGCTTAGCTTTCACAAAACTAAATTTAAAAGAGCAACTTGATGTAATTGTAAGTAGAATCCATAGGTCATATGAACCCTACATAACAAGGAGAGGCACATTTTATATCATGTAGGTTATTTTGTGCTGTGGTGGTGGAACACACCTGTAACCCTAGCATTTTGGGAGGCTATAGCAAGAGGATCATGAGTTGGAGTCCAGCCTTGGATATACAGTGTCTTGGAGGCCACCCAAAGTTACATTATGAGAGCCTGTCTCACATGTAAATAATTAAATAAAGTTGATAGGTGAGGGGCATGTCCAGGACAAGACTGAGACCCGGGATAACAAAGGCACCCAAGAATCAATGGGAGAGTGACCTTAGCTGTGACTCACAGCATTGGGGATATGCAACTTGAAGAGGCCACCTCCTATAGCCAGGCAGGAGCCCCAGTGGAGTGATAGGGACACCAATCCACCCACTAAACTTTGGACCCAAAATGTATCCTCTCTATAAGAAATGCAGGGACAAAGATGGAGCAGAGACTGAGGAAGGGCCAACCAATAATTGGCCCAACTTGAGACCCATCTCATGGGCAAGCACCAATCTCTGACACTATTTATGATGCTATGTTATGCTTATAGACAGGGGTCTAGCATGACTGCTTATGAGAGGTTCCACTCAGCAGCTGACTCAGACAGATACAGACACCCATAGCCAAACAGTGAATGGAGCTTGGGGACACTTATGGAAGAATAGGAGGAAGAATTATGGGCCCTGGAAGGGATAGAAACTCCACAGGAAGACCAACAGAGTCAAATAACCTGGACCCCTGAGGCTGTCAGAGTCTGAGCCACCAACCTAAGAATATATACGGACTGGACCTAGGTCTCCCCACACATATACAGCAGATATACAGCTTGGTCTTCATGTGAGTCCCAGACAACTTGAGCTGGGACTGTCCCAAAAGCTGTTGCCTGTATATGGGCTATGTTCTTCAAGCTGGGCTGCTTTTTCGGGTTTCAGTGGGAGAGGAAGCACCTAGCCTAGCAAAACATTGAAGTGCCAGGGAGATATCCAGAGGGGAGCACATCTGCTTAAAGGAGAAGGGAATGTGGAATGGAAGATTGTGAGAGGGAGTAACTGCGAGGGGGTCAAGTGAGAACGATGCAAAGTGAATATGTAAAAAATAAAATAAAATTTTAGAAAGTTAATATAATAAAATCTCATTTAAGTTTCTCTGTTCATTATCTGTTCCCCAAGTAAATTTTATAATAGCTAATTAACATGAATAGAAATCTATCTCATACTTTTGGCCACTTGTCACCAAACTATAAATTGTATGAAGGCAAAAACTATTTTTCTGTATAGTTATTTCTTGTCCAATACCTAACACATACAACATCCACAATTTTTGTTGAAAACAAAAACATAGCTATCCTTAACAATATGTGAATCTTTGCTGATAGACAAATTTTTGAGGATACATCTTAAAGTATTTATCCATTAATTTATTGATATTATGAATGGCTAAGTATTGTTTTGTTCCAGGGAGTCATCTCATTTCTGGGGATATGGTTGCTCTCGAGACACTTCTCTTCTAATGAAAAGATTGCTATCCAGGCAGATAATTGAATACAACTTTGAGTTTTCACTGACATCAACTTCTTCAAAGAGAACGTCCTCAGTACACAGGAGATTATTTTACCCTTGTGGTACTTTGCTTTTTTTTTTTTTTTTATTGTAAGTGCATGTGATTAAAAGTGGTTTAAAGTGACAAGTCTAAGCACGTGTAATTGTTGCAATTGAATGACTTCCTGAGATAACACATGAAAGTTACTACAGAAATGCACGGTTCATAATGACCTCATCCTAGGAACCCAGAAAAGAGATAGTTTCCAATAGAAACACATATTTCTTTTATTGACAAAGATGAATTGTTGTACCATGACTCTTCTCTTTCTAATTTCCTGGCTTGTGGAGATCAATCAATACTCCTTAGACAGCACCCATTTTATGCTTTGACAAGTGTTATTTTTTGGAGGCCATTCTTGAAGCTTTTTTTATTAATGAAAAGCAGTCTTGTAGCGTCTTCTGCTGCTTCCACTCTGTTTTCTGGCTGTGCTCAGTCTGGTTCTGCTATTACAAACAGCTGAAATTAGTACATTGTGATATTATGCAAATGTACTCTGACAGATTGAGCTAAGAATAGTGTGCATTGGCTATTTCACTTTGTCATATAAATAATTTGGCATTTTAAATGAAGATTTTTTATAGACATCAAAATATGTGTTTGTATTAGCAATGTCTTTTCTTATGGGATTGAGATGAACCCTGGTCTGAGGGAGCACCTTGATACTATGGAGTTTGAAATGATGAATTGAGAAAGCAGTCCTGATTCCTTCTCATGATGCCCTTCTAGATTAAAAGTACAGGCTGACTACCCAGTAGAGATCATTGTATTCAGCTCTTTTCCATTCACTACAGTCAGAGAGGTTCTGAGTATTCTTCCCTGCAGTTCTAGAATAAACTAAATCGTGCCACACTGCAAGGCATGGTTAGGCCCCAATCTACCCCAATCTGTAATTTTTAATAACTTGAATGAAGACATTTGTAACAAATAAAAAATTTGCTCATGAAAAGAATTTGAAAGAGATAGTCAACATATTAAGAAGCTTATATATGCATGAAACAACAATTAAGGAAACAGAGTATGAATATGAAAGAGAGCAAGGAAGGGTATATGGGAGGGTTGAGAGCATGGTTCTCAACCTAAATGATGCTGAAACCCTTTAATAGAGTTGTTGGTGTTGTGATGACCCCCTAGTTATAAAATTACTTTTGTTGCTACTTTCTAACTACTTGCTACTTGCATGTAAGTACATGCTACTATTATGGATCATAATGTAACTATTTTTGAAGACAGAATTTTGCCAAAGGGTTTGTGACTCACAGTTTGAAGACCACTGATATAGAGGGACAACAAGAAAGGGAGAAATGATATTATAATCTCAGAAATAAAAGAAAAATGGAAAAATAAATATTTTTCCTAGAAGTTGTTTTTATCATAATAGATCAATGCAGAAGAAAATGTCCAGAAAGGGTGGACATGTGAATCATTTTGTTATCTTGATTCAGCTAAGATGAGTTCTGCTACTTATTTATGTTTTTGCTCAAACAAGTAACTTTGTGTTACAAGTTTTTAGTATTTTAAGTAAATCAATCAATCAAACAAAAAGGGTCTGCTCCATAGAGCTAGGTCCTTAACTAGAAACACAGTGAGACATTGTCAGTGGATTATGTGAAACTGATGCTGGGGAAACCATTCACGAGTGACGATGGACATTCTTCATTCTGAAAGATTTGCTTTCAGTATTGCTCTGTCATTCTGTGCTCTGACATGAAGGAGGTCATTTAACCCTTCAAGCTTCTGTTTCCTTATGTGTCAATATGAATGAGTAAAAAAATATTATCAAGCAGTCTAGTACATGGTATAGTAGCTGTTCTCCATGACACAGGGGCTGTTTGGCAAACACGTTGAACAAAGATCAGATTCTGCTAATGATAATATTATGTTAAGGTGCAATTGTATTTCACTCATAATAGTTTTTCAACACATGTGAGGTTTGTACTTCGTTTTAAATATCTGAAAGTTACAACTTTCCAGGAAGAATGAAATTTACTTGTTTTATTGCCTCTCAGATTATAGTATTCATGATCTCTTGGATATTGTATTTTAATAAAATGGTAGTCTTGATGCATAATACCAAGTTTTGCTTTCATGTTTAGAACACTGAGGGAGGGTATTCTGTATATTTAGAAGAGGTGGGAGGCAAATCAACACTTCAGTACTACCTGGTCCACTGCTCTCTTAGTATATGTTCAGTAACTCATTCTTCCTACAAATCCAAAAAAAGTCCAACTTGTTTCAGGATATAAAACAAGGTACAGTGATTTTAGAGGGCATTTCAGGTTTTGGTCCCTTCTCTTACATAATTACACAAAGTGCATAAATTATCCTTTAGTAATCCAATAGCCCAATATTTGTGATACCATTCTCTAAGAGGATGAGCAACAGTCCACTGAGCTCGTTTGTATGATGAACAATTGCACAAGGAGAACGACCTAGAGATCTTGGAAGGTCAGAGTTTTCAGAGCACTACTAGCACATTATTAAGAGAGGTACATTAAAGTAGTGTTCTGAGGTGATGGCACTTATCTTTAACCGCAGCATTAGAAGCAGTGCTAGGAGGATAGCTACACATTTGAGGTCAGTCTAACTTATGTAAGGAGTTCCAGGGAAGCTAGAATGACATACTTCCTCAAATCACAATAAACAAACAAAAATAGACTTCCTCAAATCACAATAACAAAACAAAAATAGATTGAGACAATTTATTGTGTTCAATTATTTGGTTAGTTTGTTAGAAATATGTAAACTCCAAAATGTAGTTTCCCAAAAGGCTAATGCACTATTGGTTTGCATTACTCAAACCTAAATGACAAAGGAAAAGAGATAACAGAACAGCTTTGTTTTGCTGTATACAAATCAGATCATCATTGTGTACTGTGTTCTGTTATCTACTTCCACATGGTATATTTTGAAAGTAAGACTGGCAAATAAGTGCCTGTCTGCATATGGTTATTTATAGAGGAGATATGTGCCCTGAGGGGGATATGAAAATGAAGAACCGCTGAAGGTCCTGGGAATGTTTCTTCTAAAGCTGAAAGGTTAAGGAAGAACTTGGCGATCAACTTGAATTGTTCGGTGGCATAGCAAGGAAAGTTTGGAACCATTCAACAGACTGAAGTATAACTTCATGAAGAGTTGATGGTTTTGTGGATGAAATATTTTGCCCTACTAAGGGACATCCAAGAAGCTGACTTCTCTGAAACTGACATGAACAATCAGAGGGAAAAGCGATAATCTTATTATTAGTGGTGCTCAAGCACCTTAGAAATGTTAATAAAGGGAATCTGGTCATCAAGAATACTTAAGGTAGACTAGTTTCTTCTAACCCCAATGTCTAAAGTTGGAAAATGGGGGCTAATGGTGAACATTGAAATAATATTTAACTTTTGTCAATTACCCTGTGGTAAGTGATTTAGCAAATTCCTTTTGCTCTTAGTTTACATGTCTTGGAGGATTCTTATATTTATTATTCTATTGTGTTCTACGTACTATGATATTTTCATGGTTGTAACAATCTACCAAAATAAAAAGATTCACATTGTTGGTGAAATTTAGTTTTGAAAGATAATCCTGATATATATTCTCATTCTGTGCACATGTTTTTGCAATACTCCTTTGTGCCAACTTTCATTGAGTGGCTTACTTGAATATGAGGTACCATAAGTTTTCCTTAACCAATAGAACATGGCATAATTGGCACTGTATGATTTCACACTTATGCTTTAAGAGGTTTTGTAACCTTTGGCTATTTCTTGCTTGGGTCTGTAGAACTTTGTGAACAAGGCTGGCCTAACATCTTTGGCAATGAGATAGATAACACATGGGAAAAGGACCATGGAAAAAGTAAAAAAGGGCTTACCAGGTCGAGGAAGTCTTTACACCATAGCTCCTGAATGGGCAGAAAGGTCATCTGAGACCATTCAGGCCCCATCCAACCCACCAAAATCATTTCAAAGCCATAAGGAGATTTAAGCAGTAACATGTGGAATACAGATAAGTCATACAACATGAGTTGTGTACAGACTGCCAACCTACACATTTATGCATAAGTAAGTGGTTGTTCTACATGAAAGTTCATTCTGCAATACTGTAGCCTGACATATACTTTGACCTAGAAAATTTTGCTTTTTATAACTAAATGAATCATGTGGGATGCATATGCATATGTGTATTACAGTATTCTAATACGAATTTTTAAAATGTATGTACTAAGAATGATTTAAAAAGCCATAGAGAGATATTTGTTTACTTAAAACTACATATATAATATTCATAAGTGCATATGCATATGTATATAAGCAACTTAAAGTTAAACTAGTTGGGGGTGATAATGCTCCCCCCCATGAGTCATAACTATCTAAATAAAACCTCAGTGTCAGAGAATATAATATTTCCTTCAAATCGTTCATTATGGTGAGTCCAAGAGACAATATAGGATATTGCTGTTAACTGTGGTTGTCTCACAGAACTCTAAGGTAAGATCTTATTCTTGAAAACATCACACTTCACAAAGAAGATTCAAAAGATTCAAACTAGATCTGACATTCAGAATCCTCCTTGAAGACTAGCTCTGAGATTCTGAAGAGGCCTTGTGAGCTGCCAAGGGAGAAATGCAATTAAGATTCCTACCCAGCTATAAAGCCTAGGAACCATAACAATGACCAGCATGGCAAAATGTACCCAAGGATGCAGTAGCAGCATTAACATCTTAGGAGTATTGTGCCATTAGCCATCTAATTTATTTAAATCCTACTCAGTAGGAGGGGATTTAAGTCTGTCTGGTACTGTAAGTGGAGCCAATTACCTGTACTGGTGAAGCCTTGGACCCTAGAGAAGTACCAACTCTCTAGAAGTACAGGTAGTTTCTTACTCCATCATTCTCACCTGCATTCTATGTGCATATTCTTATAGACACAGATAAGAGTAGCTCTTGACCCTCAGCAAGGAAGTTTCTTTTGTAACAGAGACTATCACAATACAGAGAACCATGGACTATGGTAGATTTATCTCCATCTGACATGTCTTTAACACAACCAATAAGGTTGAGGGAATGTGATGAAAGAGGACCAACAGAATCATAAAAGGACCTGTGCTGCACCACAGTGTCTTTTACATATGACAGGGAGTAGCACCTTTGAAAGTTTAACAATATGGCTGCCTAAACAAGACCTGCATGATGATATCACCAGTTAACATCCAAACATGCATGGAGGGAATCTCACAAGAGCTCTACTCCTAAATGAAGTATGAAAGAGAATTAAGAGCTGCTAAGAAAGGCATACAAAGTCTTCTTCAGAAAAAAGCTGTTGATAGGTTATCTAATCCCAAGTGTTCTTCCCTAGACACAACACTAAGTGGACTCAGTATGCATACATGCAGATTGCATTGAAGAGAGGAGAAAACTGGAGGCAGAGATAGCAGTTCTTTGTGGTTTGGGGCTATTTGCATATATAGCAACAAATGTATGTAGACACACACACAGACACAGAGACACACATGTGTGTGTGTCTCTGTGTCTGTGTGTGTGTGTGTGTGTGTGTGTGTTATACCTGTCGGAATGGCCACGATAATGAGCACAAGTTACAGCTCATGCTGGCAAGAGTCTCGAGTCGAGGAAGGGGAACACTCCTCTATTGATGGTTTGAGGGTAAACCTGTACAGCCACTTTAGAAATTAATAGTACTCCTGAGGACCCAGCTATACCACTCCTGGGCATGTACCCAAAAGATGCTCCAACATATAACAAGGACACATCCTCCACTATGTTCATAGCAGCCTTATTTATAACAGCCAGAAGATGGAAAGAACCCAGATGCCCTTCAACAGAGGAATGGATACAGAAAATGTGGTACATCTACACAATGGAATATTACTCAGCTATCAAAAACAATGACATTATGAGATTCATAGGCAAATGGATGGAACTAGAAAATATAGTCCTGAATGAGGTAACCCAATCACAAAAGGACACACATGGTATATACTCACTGATAAGCAAATATTAGCCCAAAAGTTTGGTAATACCCAAGATACAATTCACAAACCACATGAAACTCAAGAAGAAAGAAGACCAAAGTGTGGATGCTTCAGATCTTAGAAAGGGGAATAAAAGTACTCACAAGGGGAAATATTGAGATGAAGTGTAAAGCAGAGACTGAAAGGCTATCCAGAGACTTCCTGGATGCATTCCACATACAGCCACATCAAACCCAGACAATATTGCTGATGCCAAGAAGTGCATGCTGACAGGAACCTGATATAGTGTCTCCTGAGAGGCTCTGCCAGAGCCTGACAAAAACAGAATCAAATGCTAGCAGTCAACCATTGAACTGAGAATAGGGTCCACAATGGAGGAGTTAGAGAAAGATGAAGTAGCTGAAGGGATTTGCAATACCATAAGAAGAAAAAAAATTCAAGCAACCAGACCCCCCAGAGCTCCCAGGAACAAAACCACCATCCTAAGAGAACACAGGGATATACCTATGGCTCCATATACATATGTAGCAGAGGTTGGCCTTGTCGGGCATCAATGGGAGGAGAGGCCCATGGTCCTGTCAAGGCTTGATGCCCCAGTGTAGAGGAATGCCAGGGCAGGGAGGTGGGAGGGAACAGATGGGTGGGGGAGCACGCTCATAGAAGCAGGGTGATGTGTGATGGCATAGGGAGTTTCTGGAGGACAAACTGGGAAATAGTATAACATTAAAAATGCCAATTTAAAAATGCAATTTTAAAGAAGAGTAAAAAAAATCAAAGAAAAAAAAAGAAATCGATAAGGTAGTTTCTCAGAAAATCAGGGATCAGCCTACCTCAAGACCCAGCTATACCATTCCTGGCATATACCCAAAGGATATACTTATGTTTTACCACAAAGTCACTTGTTCAGCTATGTTCATAGCAGCTTTCTTCACAATAGTAAAAAACTGGAAAAAATTTAGATGTTCTTCAACCGAGGCATGGATATAGAAAGTATGATACATTTGCACAACGGAGTATTACTCGGTTCTTAAAAATAACATGAAATTTTTAGGTAAGTGCATGGAACTAGAAAAACAATCATTCTGAGAAAGTAACTCAGACCCAGAAAGACAAAAATGGTATATGCTCACTTATGAGAGGATATTAGCTGTATATTAATGGATAATCATGCTACAATCCACAGACTCAGAGAGGCCTAAATAACAATAAAGGCTCAAGGAGGGATGCATGATTCTCCCTAGGAAGGGGAAACAGAATAGATATTGAGGGTCGGGTCATGACCAGAACAGTAGGGAATCAGGCAAGAAGAGGATGGAAGGAGAAATTTCTGCTTGAGACTACTGGAACTGGGGTTGGGGGGCGGCATTTCCAAGGCGAGGTAGAAACCAAATGCAATGGAAACTCCTAAGAATCTATGAGGGTGATCCTTGCTAAGACTTCTAGTAATGGGGGATAAGAAACCTGAATGGCCCATCTCCCGTAACCAGGTAAGTCTTTCATTGGAAGGAATGGGACACCAGCAGAGCCACAAAAACCTTCAATTTACAATTTGTCCTGTCTCCAAAATGTGTTGCTGTAAAGGTGGTTCAGAAATTATGGGAGTGGCCAACCAATGATGGGTCCCTATTTAGATCCATGCCACAAGAGGGAGCTGGCCCCTGACATTGCTTGGAGGGCCAGGCTCCAGAGACATAGGATTGAATCAATGGGGCTGGCAAAATTGGGGGAAAAAATCAATGAAATGATTCCTAATGATTTTCTGCTATGCTCATAGATTAGTGTCTAGTCCAGTTGTCATCAGAGAGACTTCATCCAACAACGGATGGAAACAAATGCAGAAAGACCCACAGTCAAACATGAGCACAACTGAGGTAACCCTGTAGAAGAATGGAGATAAATATTGTAGGAGGCAGAGGAGTCAAGGACTCTACAAGAAAACGCAGAAAACCAACAAACATGGGGGCATAGTGGTTTACAGAAACTGAATAAAGAATCTGGCCTTTCCTGGTCTGACATAAGCCTTCCACATATATGTTATAGTGGTGTAGCTCGGTCTTCTTGTGAGACTCCTAACAGTGAGAGCAGAGGACTACCTCTATCTCTTTAACATACTTTTGGGAGCCCTTTCTCCTACTAGGCTCACTTTCCCAGCCTTAATCTGAGGGAATGTGCCTAGCCTTATTGAAACTTGATATGCCATGTTCAGTTGATATCCCTGGGTGGTAGGTATGTTTCTGAAGGGAAATGGAAGAGGAGTGGATCTGGGGGGAAAGGGGAGATAGGGGCAGGAATGGGAGGAGAGGAGGGAGGGAAACTGCAGTCAGGATGCAATATGTGAGAAAAGAAAAATATTTTCTGAGAGTGTTTAGCTCTTTAGATGTTAATTGAAATGTAAAAATAAAAACAAACATAACCTCTAACTGCTCCCTCTGTATCCATTTTTCTCCTCTCTGAAATGCAATCTGTATGGTATCACCAGGTTAATGCAATTACAACACATTTTTTTTCAGGTCACTTCTCTGCTCACTGACAGCCAATAATTCCACTATGTAGCAATGGTTTCTAAAGTGAGATTGGCTCTATTTATATATTTGAGTGCAAAAAATAAGCAAGAAAATCCAGTTCTATCAAGAGTGAATATGTGGGTATGTGCTTTAGATCTAGCTTGTGTTTGTATTACCACAGTGGCCGAAAAGAAGATAAGTAAGTTTTCTTGAGGGAGGAGTGAGCTTTCTCCACACTGAGACGTTTACTATTGGAGTCTTGTTTATCCATTCACTTATCAGTAGCTACACTAATTTTAGTGTCTGTGAAAGCGGCTAAGTTGACCATTTGTATCTTTAAGCTATAGCTTGAGATAACATTTACCAAGTTCAAAAAGTGACTTAAAATATTCAGTTAAAGACACTCAGTCTTGTTACTAATACAAATGACAGAAGCCCAAATTAATGACAAGAAAATGATAGTTATGATATATTTCCTGCCTTCCACTACTACTATAGCTTAGTAATCTATATATAAGATAAAAACAGTAACTAAGAATGCTGACAAAGAGAAAGCCAAAAAAAAAAAGGGAAGAAAATTTACTCCATAGCTCTAATATTTAAAAATAATGTAATACTTGGATAATTTATTCAAGTTCATTTCACAACGCTAAAAGGGCTTGAAATATCTCTTGATATTTATTACCTAGCAACACATTACAAGTTATCATGTATTATTTGGAACACATTTATTCACTTCTCATGATAAAATGTTTGAATAATATGGGGGAAGATATTATAATCAATTAAGAATTTTATTGAGGGATACAAAAAATATTGTGATCGCATGATAATATGAAGGATTCTTGAAGTCACGGAGTGAAAAACTATGGGTGCAATGTTCCACAGTTTTATTTCATGTATTAAATTCTAGAAAAAAATCTTATCATTAGTATGATATAGCAAAAGTATTAGTAGTTTGTGGTCTAGAATCAGAAACAGGCCTGGATGGCAAAAGGACAGGAGAGAACTTTGCAGGATGATGAAAATGTCCTATTTATTGACTGTGGTGTTTGCAACATGGTCATATGTATCTATCAAAATTTGAGCACTAAGGAGCTGGCCATGTGCCATAGTCCTCTGCACCCCAAAACCTCTCCCAGAGAAAACTTGTCCCTCAGGAGTGTTGACACACCTAAGCTCACAGGTGAGACCACCAGTACTGCCCCAATACCTGGCCCAAGTGGGACCTTCCCAGGGCCCAGTGGACCTAGGAACTGTAGTATAGCCTGGGACAGTATCCTTCCAGATATAATCTGTACCCAGGATCAGACTCTGTGCCACAGCCCTTAGGACCGCAATCTCACCCAGAGAAAACTAATCTCCAAGAATGTTGATACACTTAAGCTCACAGGCTCACAGGCTCACGTGAGAGAAAAGTTCCAATCAGAGACAGCAAGGCTAGCTAACACCAAAGATAACCAGATGGCCAGAGGCAAGAACAAGAACATAAGCAACAGAAACCGAGGATACTTGGCATCATCAGAACTTAGTTCTCTCACCACAACAAGCCCTGGATAACCTAACACATGGGAAAAATAAGATTCTGATCCAAAATCGCATCTCATGATGATGATAGAGGACTTTAAGAAGGACATTAATAACTCCCTTAAAGAAATACAGGACAACATAGGTAAACACGTAGAAGCCCTTAAAGAGGGAACACATAAATCCCTTAAAGAATTATAGGAAAACACAACCAAACAGGTGAAGGAATTGAATAAAACCATCCAGGATCTAAAAATAGAAATAGAAACAATAAAGAACTCACAAAAGGATACAACACTGAAAATAGAAAACCTAGGAAAGAGATCAGGAGTCATAAAAGGTTGCATCCTCAACAGACTACAAGAGATAGAAAAGAGAATCTCAGGTGTAGAAGATACAATAGAAAACATTGACGCAACTATCAAAGAAAATGTAAAACACAAAAAGCTCCTAACCCAAAACATCCAGTAAATCCAGGATACAATGAGAAGATCAAACCTAAGGATACTAGGTATAGAAGAGAGCAAGACTCCCAACTTAAAGAGACAGTAAATATCTTCAACAAAATCATAGAAGAAAACTTCCCTAACCTAAAGAAAGAGATACCCATATACAAGAAGCCTACAGAACTCCAAACAGATTGGACCACAAAAGAAATTCCTCCTGTCACATAATAGTCAAAATACCAAATGCACAAAACGAAGAAAGAATATTAAAAGCAGTAAAGGAAAAAAAAAACGTCCAGCAGAAGTTATGAACCAAATGGTTTTAACAGATATTTATATATTTATATTTCATCCTAAAACAAAAGAATATATTTTCTTTTCAGCACCCCATGGTACCTTCTCAAAACTGACCATATAATCAGATACAAAACAAGCCTTAACAGATACAAGAAGATTGAAATAACCCTATGCATCCTATGAGATCACCATGGCCTAAGTAAGGCTGGTCTTCAATAACAACAAAAACAGACAGTCCACATACACATGGAAGCTGAATAACACTTTACTTAATGATAACTTGGTCTCAGGGAAGAAATTAAAGACATTTTAGAATTTAATGAAAATAAAGACATAACACACCCAAACTTATGGGACACAATGAAAGCATTACTAAGAGGAAAACCCATAGCTCTAAGTGCCTCCAAAAAGAAACTGGAGAGAGCATATATCAGCAGCTTGACAGCATATCTAAAAGCTCTAGAACAAACAGAAGCAAATTCACCCAAGAGCAGTAGAAGGCAGGAAATAATCAAACCCAGAGCTGAAATCAACCAAGTAGAAACAAAGAGAAGTATACAAATAATGAACTAAACCAGCAGCGTCTTCTCTGAGAAAATTAACAAGATAGATAAACCCTGAGCTAGACTAACCAGAGGGCACAGAGATAGTATCCAAATTAACAAAGAGTGGAGCAGAGACTGAAGGAAAGGCCATCCAGAGACTGCCTCACCTATTGATCTATGCCATTTGCAGACTCCAAACCCAGATTCTATTTCTTTTTTTTTCTTTTTTTTTTTTTATTAACTTGAATATTTCTTATATACTTTTCGAGTGTTATTCCCTTTCCCGGTTTCCGGGCAAACATCCCCTTCCTCCCCCTTCCTTATGGGTGTCCCTCCCCACCCTCCCCCATTGCCGCCCTCCCCGACAGTCTAGTTCACTGGGGTTCAGTCTTAGCAGGACCCAGGGCTTCCCCTTCCACTGGTGCTCTTACTAGGATATTCATTGCTACCTATGAGGTCAGAGTCCAGGGTCAGTCCATGTATAGTCTTTAGGTAGTGGCTTAGGCCCTGGAAGCTGTGGTTGCTTGGCATTGTTGTACATATGGGGTCTCAAGCCCCTTCAAGCTCTTCCAGTTCTTTCTCTGATTCCTTCAACGGGGGTCCTATTCTCAGTTCAGTGGTTAGCTGCTGGCATTCGCCTCTGTATTTGCTGTATTCTGGCTGTGTCTCTCAGGAGCGATCTACATCCAGCTCCTGTCGGTCTGCACTTCTTTGCTTCATCCATCTTGTCTAGTTGGGTGGCTGTATATGTATGGGCCACATGTGGGGCAGGCTCTGAATGGGTGTTCCTTCAGTCTCTGTTTTAATCTTTGCCTCTCTCTTCCCTGCCAAAGGGTATTCTTGTTCCCCTTTTAAAAAGGAGTGAAGCATTCACATTTTGATCATCCGTCTTGAGTTTCATTTGTTCTAGGCATCTAGGGTAATTCAAGCATTTGGGCTAATAGCCACTTATCAATGAGTGCATACCATGTATGTCTTTCAGTGATTGGGTTACCTCACTCAGGATGATATTTTCCAGTTCCAACCATTTGCCCACGAATTTCATAAAAGTCGTTGTTTTTGATAGCTGAGTAATATTCCATTGTGTAGATGTACCACATTTTCTGTATCCATTCCTCTGTTGAAGGGCATCTGGGTTCTTTCCAGCTTCTGGCTATTATAAATAAGGCTACGATGAACATAGTGGAGCACGTGTCTTTTTTATATGTTGGGGCATCTTTGGGTATATGCCCAAGAGAGGTATAGCTGGATCCTCAGGCAGTTCAATGTCCAATTTTCTGAGGAACCTCCAGACTGATTTCCAGAATGGTTGTACCAGTCTGCAATCCCACCAACAATGGAGGAGTGTTCCTCTTTCTCCGCATCCTCGCCAGCATTTGCTGTCACCTGAGTTTTTGATCTTAGCCATTCTCACTGGTGTGAGGTGAAATCTCAGGGTTGTTTTGATTTGCATTTCCCTGATGACTAAAGATGTTGAACATTTCTTTAGGTGTTTCTCAGCCATTCGGCATTCCTCAGCTGTGAATTCTTTGTTTAGCTCTGAACCCCATTTTTTAATAGGGTTATTTGTCTCCGCAGTCTAACTTTTTGAGTTCTTTGTATATTTTGGATATAAGGCCTCTATCTGTTGTAGGATTGGTAAAGATCTTTTCCCAATCTGTTGGTTGCCGTTTTGTCCTAACCACAGTGTCCTTTGCCTTACAGAAGCTTTGCAGTTTTATGAGATCCCATTTGTCGATTCTTGATCTTAGGGCATAAGCCATTGGTATTTTGTTCAGGAAATTTTTTCCAGTGCCCATGTGTTCCAGATGCTTCCCTAGTTTTTCTTCTATTAGTTTGAGTGTGTCTGGTTTGATGTGGAGGTCCTTGATCCACTTGGACTTAAGCTTTGTACAGGGTGATAAGCATGGATCGATCTGCATTCTTCTACATGTTGACTTCCAGTTGAACCAGCACCATTTGCTGAAAATGCTATCTTTTTTCTATTGGATGGTTTTGGCTCCTTTTTCAAAAATCAAGTGACCATAGGTGTGTGGGTTCATTTCTGGGTCTTCAATTCTATTCCATTGGTCTATCTGTCTGTCTCTGTACCAATACCAGGCAGTTTTTATCACTATTGCTCTGTAATACTGCTTGAGTTCAGGGATAGTGATTCCCCCTGAAGTCCTTTTATTGTTGAGGATAGTTTTAGCTATCCTGGGTTTTTTGTTATTCCAGATGAATTTGAAAATTGTTCTGTCTAACTCTTTGAAGAATTGGATTGGTATTTTGATGGGGATTGCATTGAATCTGTAGATCGCTTTTGGTAAAATGGACATTTTTACTATATTAATCCTGCCAATCCATGAGCATGGGAGATCTTTCCATCTTCTGAGGTCTTCTTCAATTTCTTTCTTCAGAGTCTTGAAGTTCTTGTTGTACAAATCTTTTACTTGCTTGGTTAAAGTCACGAGGTACTTTATATTATTTGGGTCTATTATGAAGGGTGTCGTTTCCTAATTTCTTTCTCGGCTTGTTTCTCTTTTTGTGTAGAGGAAGGCTACTGATTTATTTGAATTAATTTTATACCCAGCCACTTTGCTGAAGTTGTTTATCAGCTTTAGTAGTTCTCTGGTGGAACTTTTGGGATCACTTAAATATACTATCATATCATCTGCAAATAGTGATATTTTGACTTCTTCTTTTCCGATCTGTATCCCCTTGACCTCTTTTTGTTGTCTGATTGCTCTGGCTAGAACTTCAAGAACTATATTGAATAAGTAGGGAGAGAGTGGGCAGCCTTGTCTAGTCCCTGATTTTAGTGGGATTGCTTCAAGTTTCTCTCCATTTAGTTTAACGTTAGCCACTGGTTTGCAGTATATGGCTTTTACTATGTTTAGGTATGGGCCTTGAATTCCTATTCTTTCCAGGACTTTTATCATGAAGGGGTGTTGAATTTTGTCAAATGCTTTCTCAGCATCTAATGAAATGATCATGTGGTTTTGTTCTTTCAGTTTGTTTATATAATGGATCACGTTGATGGTTTTCCATATATTAAACCATCCCTGCATGCCTGGGATGAAGCCTACTTGATCATGGTGGATGATTGTTTTGATGTGCTCTTGGATTCGGTTTGCCAGAATTTTGTTGAGTATTTTTAAGTCGATGTTCATAAGGAAATTGGTCTGAAGTTCTCTTTCTTTGTTGGGTCTTTGTGTGGTTTAGGTATAAGAGTAATTGTGGCTTCATAGAAGGAGTTGGTAGTGCTCCATCTGTTTCAATTTTGTGCAATAGTTTGGATAATATTGGTATGAGGTCTTCTATTAAGGTCTGATAGAATTCTGCACTAAACCTGTCTGGACCTGGGCTCTTTTTGGTTGGGAGTAGTTTTAATGACTGCCTTCTATTTCCTTAGGAGTTTATGGGGTTGTTTAACTGGTTTATCTGTTCTGATTTAACTTGTGGGTTCCTGGTATCTGTCAGGAAATTGTCCATTTGCAGATTTTCTGTTTCTTTTTGTTGAATATAGGCTTTTATAGTAAGATCTGATGATTTTTTGAATTTCCTCTGAATCTGTAGTTATGTCTCCATTTTTTCATTTCTGATTTTTGTTAATTTGGACACCTCTCTGTGTCCTCTCGTTAGTCTGGCTAAGGGTTTATCTATCTTGTTGATTTTCTCAAAGAACCAACTTTTTGGTTCTGTTGATTCTTTCTATGGTTCTTTTTGTTTCTACTTGGTTGATTTCAGCTCTGAGTTTGATTATTTCCTGCCTTCTACTCCTCCTGGGTGTATTTGCTTCTTTTTGTTCTAGAGCTTTTAGGTGTGCTGTCAAGCTGCTGGCATATGCTCTTTCCTGTTTCTTTCTGCAGGCACTCAGCACTATGAGTTTTCCTCTTAGCACAGCTTTCATTGTGTCCCATAAGTTTGGGTATGTTGTATCTTCATTTTCATTAAATTCTAAAAAGTTTTTTAATTTCTTTCTTTATTTCTTCCTCTTGACCAGGTTATCATTGAGTAGAGCATTGTTCAAACTATTTCTGGGCATTCTTCCTTTTATTGTTATTGAAGACCAGCTTTAGGCCGTTGGTTGATAGCACATGGATTATTTCTATCTTTCTGTAATTTTTTGATATTGCTTTTTTTGACCAATTATATGGTCAATTTTGGAGAAAATACCATGAGGAGCTGAGAAGAAGGTACATCCTTTTGCATTAGGTTAGAACGTTCTATAAATATCCGTTAAGTCCATTTGGCTCATGACTTCTCTTAGTCTGTTCTACGTCTCTGTTTAATTTCTGTTTCCATGATCTGTCCATTGATGAGAGTGCAGGGTGTTGAAATCTCCTACTATTATTGTGTGAGGTGCAATGTGTGTTTTAGCTTTAGTAAGGTTTCTTTTTACGTATGTAGAAACCCTTGTATTTGGGGCATAGATATTTAGGATTGAGAGTTCATCTTGGTGGATTTTTCCTTTGATGGATATAAAGTGTCCTTCCTTATCTTTTTTGATGACTTTTAGTTGAAAATTGACTTTATTTGATCTTAGAATGGCTACTCCAGCTTGCTTCTTCCGACCATTTGCTTGAAAGTTGTTTTCCAGCCTTTCACTCTGAGGTAGTGTCTGTCTTTGTTTCTGAGGTGTGTTTCCTGTAGGCAGCAGAATGCAGGGTCCTCATTGCATATCCAGTTTGTTAATCTATGTCTTTTTATTGGGGAGTTGAGGTCATTGATGTTGAGAGATATTAAGGAATAGTGATTAATGCTTCCTGTTATATTCATATTTGGATGTGAGGTTATGTTTGTGTGCTTTTCTTCTCTTTGTTTTGTTGCCAAGACAATTAGTTTCTTGCCTCTTCTTGGGTATAGCTTGCCTCCTTATGTTGGGCTTTACCATTTATTATCCTTTGTAGTGCTGGATTTGTAGAAAGATATTGTGTAAATTTGGTTTTGTCATGGAATATCTTGGTTTCTTCATCTATGTTAATTGAGAGTTTTGCAGGATACAGTAGCCTATTTCTGATGCCAAGAAGTGCTTGCTGACAGGAGCCTGATATGGCTGTCCCCTGAGAGGCAATGACAGAGCCTGACCTATACATATGTGAATGCACACAGCCAAACATTGGACTGAGCATTTATGACCATAGAGGAGTTAAGGGAAGGACTGAAGGAGCTCAAGGGATTTGAAACCCCATAGGAAGAACAAATAAAGAGAACACCACCTCCCAGAACTCCCAAGTACTAAACCACCAACAAAGGAGTACAAATGTAGGGACCCATGGCTCCAGAAACTTATGTTGCAGTGGGTGGCCTTACCTGGCATCAATGAGAGGAAGATCCTTGTTTCTGGGGACGATTGATGCCCCCGTGTAGCAGAATGCTAGTGCAGTGAGGCAGGAGTGGGTGCGTGGGTGGGTGGGTGAGCTCTGTCACAGAAGCAGGCTGGAGGGGGATGTGATAGGTAGTTTGTGGGGGAAAACCAGAAGAGGTATGACATTTGAAATTTTACTAAATAAAACAAGCTATAAAAAAGAAAAAAGAAAAATATATATTCAACATAAAAAATTTGAGCACTAAATGGAAGGAGTTCATTGTATATAAATCATATCTAAATGATATTAGTTTAACTACTACAAAATGCATTAAATTGAGGTCGTGGGATATGTGCTAAAGCAAAACAAATCCAAACCAAACACAAAAAAAGTTTGCCCCTTTTCTTTTGATTACACGTCATATGGGGATGTGACTATAAATAAAATAATCACAGTCTCTGATCCCAAAACAGGAATTAGGAAGAAGAAAGGAAATTCTATGAGGGCTTAAGATGCACAAAGGAAAAAATTGCTCCACCTTGTGACACCTTGTGAGATGGGGAAAGGAAGATGTAGATGAATACAGAGGTAATAAAACAGAATTCTCAAACCCTTCATAAGTCAGACCTCTTGCTTGGCACATAGCTCACTTTCAGTATAGGACTGATATGCACAAATTTTGTCACCTCCCAAAGCATACAGTAAACAACTTGGAACATTTCTTGTCTTTGTATCTTTTCCTCTTACAGTATCTAAAAGAGAAATACAAAAGTGTGGATGCTTCAGTACTTCTTAGAAGGAGGAACAAAATATTCACAGGAGGAAATAAGGAGACACAGTGTGGAGCAGAGACTGAAGGAAAGGCCATCCAGAGACTGCCCCTCCTGGGGATCCATCCCATGTACAGACACCAAACCCAGACAATATTGTGGATGCCAAGAAGTGCTTGCTGATAGGAGCCCGATATAACTGCTGAGAGGCCCTGCCAGGGCCTTACAAATACAGAGGCGGATGTTCACAGCCAACCATTGAACTGAGAATGGGGTCCCCAATGGAGGAGTTAGAGAAAGGATTGAAGGTGCTGAAGGGGCTTGCAACCCCATAAGCCCACCAACCAACCAGAGCTCCCAGGGACTAAACCAACCAACCAAAGAGTACACATGGAGTGATCCATGGCTCCAGCTGCATATGTAGCAGAGGATGGTTTTATCTGGCATCAACAGGTGGAGAAGCACTTGGTCCTGTGTAGGCTAGATACCCCAGTGTAGGGGAATGCCAGGGCAGGTAGGGGAGCACCCTCATGGAAGCAGGGGTTGTGGAGATGAAATGGGGGTTTTCTTAGGGGAAGCCAGAAAGGGGATAACATTTGAAATGTAAATAAAGAAAATATTCAAGAAAAGAAAAAATAACATAGGGAAAAAATAAATGAAAGAGTAAATATGGAGGAAGTTACCTGTTACTAATTCAATACTTTGCTTGTATTAAAAACCAACAAGCAAACAACAAAGGCAAGCATCAGCAAAATCTAGGCCTGTGGGAGTCCTACCTGAAAACAAAACCAAGAAACAAAAGGGCTGAGAGAGGAAATAGCATTATTAGAGCTCTGCTCCCCTTTTCCTGTTCTCTTCCTGGGCCTTCAGCACTAGGTGTCTTTCTGACTCTGTCTTTCAGAATTTTTACCTTACAATTTTGATATCTGCCTGTATTTGCCTGATCTCTTTTGCCTTCTACCTCAATCAAACAATTCAGTCACTTTGACAGTCTTGGATACCTAGCAAAAACTGGAGATTTATATCTCAATCAGTTGAAATGTCAACCATATCCCATAAAACTGCTTGCTCCATTGTCCCAGAGTATAAATTCAGCATCTATTTGAATCTGATATGAAAAGTACACCCCCAAAACTGTGCTCTGCATGCCACCTTTAAACAGCTCTGGATCTCACCGCCATCACACATAGCTTTTAAATTCCAGTAATTTGAATGATGATGGCAGGTCTGCATGGCATCGGTCTTAACATGATGTTTGGTCAGGTTGTTGTACTGTGTTAGATTGGTCATTAGCACAGTTAAACGTAGTACTGGCTTCCATCCACTCATGCCTTTTAATATATAAGGTTTTGAAAAGCATTAATATCCACAAAGCAAAGAGGATGTTTCTCAATGTGAAGAAATGTTCTCCCAGGAATTTTGGAGGAAGTGGGGATGATTAAAATCATAGGTAAGCAGATAAGCTATGGTTAAGATTTCCCTCAGTAAAATCACTGATGATAGACTTTTCATTTACTTAACATATTGGCTTGAGAGAGAGAGAGAGAGAGAGAGAGAGAGAGAGAGAGAGAGAGAGAGAGAAATGGGAAATGGGATATTTTGTAAAATTATGGGCTGGCCATTATTTCTGTTGTAAAGAAGGACATGAACACAAAAAGGAGATTAAATCAGTGTGCAAACCATAGTGCTATGCTGAATTCTAGAGTCCTTGTTCTTCAAAATGAGATCATTCTTCAGCTCAAAGGCACGGTGCATAAGAATTCTGACAGGGCATGTTCAAAGTTAATATAGAAGGAAACCATAGACCTCCAGAACTTCAAATCAAGAAGCATTGCACTACCAAAACTGTATCAATGAATCATGCTATGAGGTACAGCGCATGGTATGGCAGATTGGCCATTATTCATGTCACTGCGTTGTATTAGTCTGGATATTGGAAAGAAGACATGAAATATGAAGGCAGCTATTTTTGCATGTAAGAAATCAGAATGGTGGTGTGGTAGGCAAGATTATAAGTGAAAGATGGCAATGGTCATTTAGCAGGGACAGTAAACTCAGCTGAGACGTTCCAAGAGCTGCAGGGACTCAGGAATTGCTTTAGGAAATTAGTCACTCTGCAAATTGTCAAAGATTTCATTGTTAAAAATATTACTATTTATTGCTGTGGTGTCTATGAAGATTATTTTCCTTTGTTTGACAGGTGCTTTTTAGTTCTTTTATATTTAGTTCTTACAACATCCCTAATAACTTGTCAAAAAATTATACATAGAAGCAATGTAACTTCCTACTGGTATCATCATCACTTTTAGACTTCTCTTTAAAACCCTTGCCTCTGTTTAAAATGTCACTGATATATCTATTACAAACTTTTTGTATTTATTTCTGGGTTTTGGAAATTTTTGCCACTGGAATTTTGGTTATGAGGCTACAAAATATTAATTAGATCTTGCAGATTATTTTACCTCTGTTCTTCTACAAGACGAAGGTGTTGTACCTGACCCATAATTCCAGTAATGAATGGATCTGATCTTTGGTCTTTATGGTGCTGAATAACATTGTCCATGGGGTAATGGCACAATTGAAACCAGATAAATAGACAAATTCAACTAAGCATTGTATGTAGGAGTTAGGGTAATGGGCAGAATCCTCCTGGGTCAAAGCAGGATTAAGACCTGCAATATAAGACTAGAGCAAGATAGATGATAAAGAGTTTGATGAATGGTGAATGTGGATTTTAAGAAAATTTACTGAGCCTCCTTTTAGGACACTTTTATTTTTGGCAATTTGTGTAGAAAATAGGTCTTAAGTCATTTCACATGATCTTAGAAACATAGGCTGAGCATAAAAGCCAGTTTAGAAAGCAGCTCACATGGTATCCATTTAACTCAAGTGGGAATGAATGGGTACTTGAACTTGTGACAAAATCTGTTATCAAAAGAAAACTTCAAGATGCTTTATCAACTTATTACTTATCAAAAATTTCCATACAGTTAACTGTAAATAGCCCTTAATGTTCAAATAATCATTCTAGTTACTTTATAATATTCCTTTAATTAAAATTACCAGAACAATAAATTTAACAATAGGGTAGATGGAGGAATACAAAGTAAAGCAAGATATTTGTATGAAAATGTCATAATGAAATTTATTGCTTTATATGGTAATTAAATTGATTTAAAAGTCTTCTTGGTGGATTTGAAATTTAAACTGTGATTGAATTTTAATAGACACTAGAAGAAGGTTGTTGTTAAATGGGACAAGTATTACCAACATGAGAAATTACTAGAGTCCTATCTAAAAAGAGAGAGTCAAGTATATCCAAGAAGCAAGGTTTATAGAAAAAACAGCAAATGTGTCTTCAGATGCAGTCATATGCTAACTAGTTTGTTTTTTCTCTGGACTGAGAAAAAGTGTTGAAATTGGTGCATGACATTAAAATTCTAAAGTAAAAGATGGATTTAGGTGTAGCCATTATAAGCTGCCCATGCTCCAGTGTATGGGACCACCTCCATGCTCATACAGGCATCACAAATTTGACTTAGTGATATAAAGAACATAAAGGAGGGAGAATGTTGTGGGGGCATCTAGAGAGTAGGAAATTGTAATAGGGCTAGATATAATGAAGATACATTGCATACATGCAGAGAATTTTCAAAGAATGACTTAAATATTCAAATCATTAGAAATTAAAGTTGAAAAAGAAGGGAAGAGAGATAGGCAGAGATACAGAAACACACAGAGAAACATTCAGAGATAAACAGACAAATGAAGAGAAAGGGAGGAGCAATTGAGAAGGAGACAGGTAGATAGAGACAGAGAGACAGAAACAGAGACAGAGAAACAGAGATGAGAGAGATCGCCTTTGAGTTAGTGAAGTGCCTTGTTTTCTGCCAAGTTTGATGACTCGGGTTTGATAACATTAAGTCCACACATGATGAAATCCCACGAATTCTCTTCTGACCTCTACATGTGTTAGCATGGTGTATAGCATGGAAACAAGCACACACACACACACACACACACACACACACACACACACACACCACACGCAAGCACGCACACGTGTATTAATACATGTATTTGTTAATAATGAGGTCACCTTATTGGTAGTATGAAGGATGAACTGGAGATAATGGGAATAGAATATTATGAGTTATGAGGCCTTTGCTGTAATATTAACAATAAAAGAATGAGAGTTTTGATTAAAATAATGTAACAATAGAGAACATACATCAGTATTATAATATATCAATGTAGGAGATGAATGGTTCAAACTGTACTAGGAATAATGGTTCAACAGCTAGTTTAAGATGATAAAGGGTAGTAAATAATTCTTTCAAACACAACTCAGGAATTGGGAAAAGTTTCATTTTGGATAGGAGTTTTACAAATCAGTGATGATTGCTACTACAAAACCCCTTTAAAGAGTCTGAAACACATTCATGTAAATACCCCACCCAGCAGTTGTTAAAGCCTTATTTGAAGCCTAAAGGAAAGAAGTAGAATTTCAAAAGTAGGTTAAAGATGCTTGGATGAAAGATACTGAAGAGAATCCTTTCATCAAAGGGGTGTTAAGGGTGAATAGATTTAATATCAGGGAGGAACAATTCTTCGTAGAAATAAAAGAAGCGAGAGACTGGCTGACCAGAAGTAGGCAGAACGACTTTGAGGGAACTCAACAAAGATAGTTTTAATCTTGAGTCTTCTTGGTAAAAATGGAGTTGAAAGTTCGAGTGTCTAAAGTAGGATTGGGGAGTTGAGTTTATGTTAGCACTGCTGGTAGAATGTCATACTGAGGAATGAACCATGACTGTTCAAGTTTAACTTAATTTGGGAAGCAAAATTTTGTAGTGAAAAAAGTTGCTATGACACAAGTGTAAGTTAAGATAAAATGAATAACTAGCTCAAATGTAAACCACTCCATTTAGAATCCCAAGCTATTTCTAGAAGTGGTTCTTCCAAAGAATTGTTCACATTGTTTATTTGCTATTTCCCCACATACCATGCATCCTTCTGTCCATCATTTTATAATATTAATGTTAGAATTTTTTAAAAATATGTCTTGATTTTAATTACTTGAGCAATTGGCCAGATGTCCCTTTTATTCATAATACACACTTATAATATGAATCCATTCTTGATTATCACATTTTGCAAGATCTCAGACTACTGAATTTAAGTGAGATGAGCAAAATGGCATATACAAATGATAATCTTATTTTGTTGTTCAAATTCAGATTCATGTCAATCCTTATACAATTTCTTATAGACTTTTTCAATAGTCTATTCAAATTACTTAACTAACTATATTTTAACTAAGAAATTAGTCATGGCTTTCTTATTTCAGTATCATTATTACAGTGAAGGATTTTGTAAAGACTTGACAGCTTACTATAGAGCAATAGTCAATTTAACCTATGTTGCCATGGTTACTCTTCTCTGACTTGAAAAATACCCAGCTATCACATTTTTTGTCAATGAATAATGTTATCTATCACTAACAGAATAAAAGCTTTTTCTTCCTCATATTTTTGTCATTTGGATTGGAATTTTTATACCTCGTAAGCATTGAATAAACAGTTATTGAATGGTGAAGACATTTAAGAAAATTGGTTCCATGGGTTAAAGGGATACATTTATGCACATAGTAATAAATCCTAGGCATGAGAACCTGAAGAGGAATTCTGAGGTCACTTAGTTTGTGTCTCAACATTTTAAAGACAGGAACAAATGGAACACTGAGTTAGGAAAGAATTGTTTACATTCACACTGATACAGAAAAATGATTTTCATAAAACAAAATAAGACCATGATTTTATTTTGCCTGAAATGGTAGAAATACATGAAATATCTCTTAGAGTGGAGAAAATAACATAGTATGGTTGAATTTAAAGGTTTATGCTTATATTCTTAGTAGTGCAAGTTCAAGAGTCCCAGGCTCTCCAGATCTACCAACCAACACTCTTCCTTAAAAGAACAATAAGAAATCAATATATTGTACATCACCCAAGAAACTATACTTTGGACACCTGACAAGAACAAGAAGGAATTGTGTAAGGAGAGTGTTACAAACAAGGTAGCCATGTCTCAGGATACTGAGCATACATTCTGAAGAAATATGGACATGTCTACTTTTTAAATGTATATTGTATCCATGAAGATTTTTAATTTTATTCATTTGGATTCTAGAATATCTCCCTGAGAAAATTCTTACTCAATTCATAAATGTGTATGATATTCATAGTATGAACATCCTTGGTCAACATATGGCTGCCATCCTTTAAGTTTGCATCATGTTACATCACTTACAAAACATGGACATCCTCACAGACCAGAAAAAAAAAAGATGCACAGTCAAAGCCTTAGAAAGAGATACAATGAAATAATATGATCAAATGAAGCAGAACATTCTAAGTATGAGTTCAGAATTCATTCTAGATATTGCAAAATGGCTCAAGGAGTAAAGTACTTGCCACCAAGTCTGATGACTTAAGCTTGATTTCCAAGACCCAAATAGTAAAGTGAAAAAACCAACTGTCACAAATGCTCCTCAGCTCCCTGTATACATACATTGCCATGCATGAGTGCATACTTAAATGTATCTTCGTGTAGGCAAACAGATATGAACACACAAGCACATACACATAGAGACATATAAGTAGATACATATATACATACATACATACATACATACATACATACATACACACATACATACGTAAAAGTATAAGAGACCTCCAGTCTCCATCTTTTCCCAGAGCTAGGGTGTTCCCACAGCCCTCAGATGTGAAACCTGCCCACAGAGAGCTGATCTGCATGGAGCACTCTCCCTACTAAGCCATCAGCCCACAGGGGGACACCAATTTCTCCCCATTGACCATCCAAGGAGAGACCCATCAGGAGTGCACAGGGCTCAGGAGATGCAGGGCAGCCTGGGAAGAGAGGACATAGTGAATGGGAAGCTAACTATTCATGTATAGGCAAATTGATACAACATCAATCTGTATTCTAAATATTTACATTTATACCTTTACGTAAATGTTATGCTCAGCCTTATTAGAAGTGTCTATTTTCAAGAAATAGAAACGAGTCCCAAAAATAATATTTGGCAAAAGTGCAGACAAGTGATAGTTCATCATTCATCCCTAGGAATTTTTTTTTTTTACAAAACTCACATTAACTCGAGAGCTACTTCAAAAATTTAAATGAAAAGAGAATACTCATAGATATATTAATAGTGATTTATTTGTACAAAGTAATATTTATTGCAGTAGGTAAAAGTACTGAATCTCTTCAGAAGGATGTGCAGATAAAATTTAATTTAAACATTAAAACTACCCACTCTAAGGCTCAGAGATCATCAAAGAGGACACAAAAGAACTGTAAGAGTTAGAGGACTAGGATTAGGGCTGAAAAATACTATCTTCTGAGTAAAATATAGCATTGCAAGCATGATCTCACAGAAGATATAGCTACCTGCACAAGACTTGACATCTCAATGGTCAATCAGGAATAAGGAAGAGGCTCACAGTTACTTACTTCTCCCTAGCAAACTATTGGCTAGATTCTAGGGAACAGGCAATCATCTTCATTTGCATAGCCTCTGATAAATTAATCAGGTGTTGATGACCCTGGTTAAACTCAGTGGATGAAAAAATGAACATGGATGTGGGAAAAGGAATTGTAAGGAGGAGAGTGTACTTGAAAGGGATGGGGGGAGATAAAGGAAGTTTTGAAATATGTGTGTGTGTGTGTGTGTGTATGTGTGTGTGTGTGTGTGTACATATTGGTACAGCATTATAAAAACAACATATTTAATAAGAAAAAATTTTGAGACATGGTTATCCACTTGCCTGGGCCTCCCAATTGTTGGGATAAAAGGCACAAAGCACTACACCTGGCTACAAGAATTAATTTTGATAAATTATTGAAGGATTCTATTAAGAGAGTAGTCTTAAAAAATTGTGCTTTGGTCTTTAGGATATAGAATTTTTTTGAATGAGCCTGGGGAAAATAGCTACAAATGTGTCTGTTCTATACTACTCCTTCCTATCAGAAAATTGGCCAACTGGCCTGAGAGTCCACAGTGTGGCAAAAGCATGTTTTCAAAGAAGTTGTAGATGAACCACTAAATCCTAAAGTTTCCTTTTACTTACCATCGGACCCAAGGCTGCTCACATAGCACAAATGTAGCCAGTACATTGAGGAGAGGATGATACTGAAATATACTAGTCATCTGACATTGGGATACTACTCTTACCCAAGTTATTTTATATTATGAGGCAAATAAAGGTATAAAATTTTTTCTGTCATCATGTGTTATTTCATGTTTAACAGGGTGTTGTGGTACAGACACATAATGCTATTATTATATTGGAGAAGGCAGGAGGATCATGAGTTCAAGGCCAGCCTGAGCTATGAGAAAGACCCTATAAGGAATAATAAGAGGAAGACGAGAGGCAGGAGAGTGAAGGTAGAGGAAGAGGGTAGAGAAAATGTAGAGGAAAGGTGAAAGGGGGAATAAAGAAAAGGAGAAAATATTTATACTTAACATTTGGAACTATGAACAGTAAAAGAATACAATAAAGCAGACTAAGTGATATAGACAGCAAGTGTGGAATACATGAGTTACAACAGGTACCACTTTCTTGTCACTTAATAAAAATAGTGTTAGCTTGGAAAATCTATAGTTGTGATTGGTTTACAAAATATTTCACAAACAAGGCCAAATTGCTGAGTTGTTAATGTGGACTGAGCCCCACAGTGTGAAATTCAGTAAGGACAGAATGGCTCTTGGATTGATTAATCACCAAAGGAAATTTTTTGAAGTCACTGGTTTGCAAAGAAGATGTAATTAAGTTTAAATTGCATATATCTTGTACTGATAATAGTTTAAAGAGATGAAAATGATTTGTTTAAAAAATTCAAATCACTATTTTGTAACTTCCATTATTCACCAAACAGATACTTTATCCTCTCTCTTAGTGTGTGCCACAATACAAGAATTTAACTATGATTTAAACATACAGCAGGAAATCCTTTGTAACTAGGATGAGATCTAAGAAAAATCTCCTAACAAAAAAATATAATGGAAGCAATTTTAAGAGCCAAGAAAATGAAAACCATACACAGTAATTGGATGGGCTCAAAGCAAAAGAACAAAGAATAAACAATAACATTCAATTATTGTTAATTGGAAAAGCCAAGATGTTCCTCCAGGCAAAAGTCAGTAATTAGAATCTAGTGAAGCTCATTATCATCATCTGAGTTGGAAATAGAAGTGTATTGTATCCCTTCCCTACCTGTTTCTCTCAACTGACCATATGTAGATACTTCTATTGATGAGCTGAAGCTATTGAAAAGGTAAAACTTAACATTGCCTACTCCCTTTCTGTAAAGACAGAACATCTACAGTCTTTTCAAGTCCTGCTTTTGCCAATCAACACCTATGAGCTCAGCTCCACCCACACACAGCAGGAAGTAGAAAGCCAAGCAGAGATAGCTGACTATATTTTAAACCATCATCAACTTTTTTTCTGATCTCCCTGATTTCTACTAATTGGAAAGTTGTCTGACTAGACTTCTTACTTAACACTCGCTACCTTATTTGATCTCTATATATCCCCACATCCTCTCTCTCCAGCCATGATAGACATTGATTCCAATTGGCCTGGCTATTCCCCTGTGATACATGTCTTTATGTTTGGGGATTTATTAAAGTCCTTTCTCTAGACCTAAAGATTTGAGTCCCCCAGCCAGTCTTGGTCTTCAGTGTATAAAAATCCACCTCCCCAAAGATAAGGTCAAAGTCTTTACTTCTCATACTTAGAAATAACTTAAGTTGGGTATAATTTTTGAGTATAAGTTTATGTGCTTAAGGGACTGTTATGGGCATGATGCATGCTGAAATGAAGGTGTGGGTCACAGATGCTGTCATATAAGTCACTGTGTTATATACATTCAAAATTCTAATAAAAAGCCATATCCATGTACAGCTGATTGATTAGAACTGCTGTGGCTTTTATGAAGAGCTAGAACGTTGCAGGTTCAGCGATAAACTGTCTTGGCTCTTTTACCCTTTTATTGCCATCCATTGCTTACTTCTGGGTGTGACTTACTGGGGCACACTGACACAAGACAGGTTCCACAGTGAGATGTTTTCTATGTCTGTTTGTTTGTATGTTTGTTTTGGTTGGTGTTTGGTTGTTTTTTATTTTAATTTTGGAGGTAGGTTGCAAGTGGAGGGTTGCTATGAAGAGATGGAAAGATGAATGGGATTGGGAAGGACAAAACAATATAAAATAGACATGTGTATGCATATAAACATATAAATTTATTCCTTTTGACTACTTGAGTTTTGTCAAAATTTTATTGAACACAGATTTTTAATAAAATATATTTTATTCTGCTTTCTCCTCCCTCAACTTCTTTCTATTCAAGATTCTTTCTATTTCCTCACCCATTGAAACCCAAATCCACTCTCATTAGAATACAAATAGGTGTTCTGTACTCAGATCCCCTAGGGAGAGAGCAGGACTCTCAGTAGGGCAGACAATCCTGAGAGCACAGGGGACACCAACAACAACTCTGCTCACATTCCTGGCACAAGAAGAGCCTGTCTGAAGCCTTCTGGACACAGGAGCCAAGCAACAGTCTGGGAAAAAGATCTTTCCTTTTGTACAGAACCCAGAGAGATGACCCTGTGCCACAGCTCTCTGTACCCAGATCCCACTGGAGAAAGCTGGTCTCCATGAGTGCTGACACACAGGCTTACAGGAGGGTCAAGCCACTATCAGAGACAACAAGACCAGCTAACACCAGAGATAAGCAGATGGCAGGAGGCAAGGGCAAGAACTTACACAATAGAAATCAAGGCCACTTGGCATCATCAGAGTCCAGTTCCCCAACCACAGCAAGTCCTGGATTAACCAACACACCAGAAAAGCAAGATTTTGATTTAACATCACAGTTCATGATGATGTTAGAGGTCTTTAAGAAGGACATAAATAACTTCCTTAAAGTAATACAGGGCAACACAGGTAAACAGGTAGAAGCCCTTAAACAGGAAACACAAAAATACCTTAAAGAATTACAGGAAAACACAACCAAACTGCTGAAGGAATTGAACAAAACTATTAAGTATCTACAAATGGAAATAGAAACAATAAAGAAATCACAATGGGAGAGAACCCAGGAGACAGAAAACCTAGGAAACAGATCAGGAGTAATAGACACAAGCATTACCAATAAAATACAAGAGGTAAACGAGAGAATCTCAGGGGCAGGAGATTCCATAGAAACCATTGACACAAACATTAAGGAAAATGTAAAACACAAAAAGCTCCTAACCAAAAACATCCAGGAAATACAGGACACAATGAAAAGATCAAACCTAAGGATAATAGGTATAGAAGAGAGCAAGAATTCCCAACTTAAAGAACCAGTAAATATCTTCAACAAAATTATAGAAGAAAACTTCCCTAACCTAAAGAAAGAGATGCCCATAATCATACAAGAAGCCTACAGAAGTCTAAACAGATTGGACCAGAAACGAAATTCCTCCCATCACATAATAGTCAAACATCAAATGCACAACACAAATAAAGAATATTAAAAGCAGTAAGGTAAAAAAGTCAAATAACATATAAAGGCAGACCTATCAGAATTATAGCAGACTTCTCAACAGAGACTATGAAAGCCATAAGATCCGGGATAGATGTCATAGAGACCCTAAGAGAACACAAATGCCAGCCCAGGCTACTATATCCAGCAAAACAAACAATTAACGTAGATGGAGAAACCAAGATATTCCATGAGAAAACCAAATTTACACAATATCTTTAAACAAATCCAGCCTGATGAAAGTTAATGGATGGAACACAAGGAGGCAAAACTACACCACAGAAAAAGCAAGAAGGTAATCTTCTTTCAACAAACCCAAAAGAAGATAAGCACACAGACATAACTCCACCTCTAACAACAAAAATCCCAGGGAAACAACAACATCAATGGACTCAATTCCCCAGTAAAAAGACATAGACTAACAGATTGGATACATAAGGAGGACCCAGCATTTTGGTGCACACAGGAAACACATTTCAGTGACAAAGATAGACACTAACTCAGAGTAAAAGGCTGGAAAACAAATTTCCAAGCAAATGGTCCCAAGAAACAAGCTGGTAGCCATTCCAATATCAAATAAAATCAATTTTCAACCAAAAGTTATCAAAAATATAAGGAAGGACACTTCATATTCATCAAAGTAAAAATCCACCAAGATGAACTCTCAATAATGAATATCTATGCTCCAAATGCAAGGGTACCTACAATTATAAAAGAAACCTTACTAAAGCACAAAGCATACATTGTACCTTACACAAAAATATTGGAAGAATTCAACACCCTACTCTCATCAATGGACAGATCATGGAAACAGAAATTAAACAGAGACATAGACAGACTAACAGAAGTTATGAACCAAGTGGATTTAACAGATATCTATAGAACATTTCATCCTAAAACAAAAGATACCTCATGGTATCTTCTCCAAAATTGACCAAATAACCAGTCAAAAAAAAGGCCTCAACAAACATAAGAAGATTGAAATAATCCGATGCATCCTATCAGATGAACAGAGACTAAGGCTTGTCTTCAATAACAACAAAAACAACAGAAAGCTTACATACACATGGAAGCTGAACAATGCTCTACTCAATGATAACTTGGTCAAGGAAGAAATAAAGAAAGAAGTTAAAGACTTCTTAGAATTTAATGAAAATGAAAGGACAACAAACCCAACCTTATGAGACAAAATGAAAGCAATGCTAAGAGGAAAACTCGTAGCTCTGAGTGCCTCCAAAATGAAACTGGAATTAGCATACCCTAGCAGCTCAAAAGCACATCTAAAAGGTCTATAACAAAACAAAAACAAAACAAAACAAAAAGCAATTTCACCCAAGAGGAGTAGATGCCAGGCAGTAATCAAACTCAGGACTAAAATCACCCAAGTAGAAACAAAAAGAACTTAAAATCACGAGCTGGTTCTTTGAGAAAACCAACAAAATACATAAACCCTTAGCTAGACTAACCAGAGGGCACAGAAAGAGTATTGAAATGAACAAAATCAGATATGAAAAGAGAGACATAACAACAGAAAATAAGTAAATTTTAAAAATCATCAGATCATACTACAAAAGTCTATACTCAACAAAACTGGAATATCTGGAGGAAATGGACAATGTTCTAGACAGATGTCAGGTACTAAAGTTGTCTCAGGATCATATAAACCATTCAAACAGTACCATAAGCAGTCATTAAAAGTCTCCTAACCAAAAAATGCCCAGGACCAAATGGGTTTAGTGCAAAATTCTATCAGACCTTCAAAGAAGACCTAATACCAATACTCTTCTAATTATTCCATAAAATAGAAACAAAAAGAACACTACCCAATTCGTTCTTTGAAGCCACAGTTATGTTTAACCACACAAAGACCCAACAAAAAATACTTTGGATCAGTTTGCCTTATGAATATCCATGCAAAAATAATAAAATTCTTGCAAACTGAATCCAAGAACACATCAAAACAATCATCCATCATAATGAAGAAGGCTTCATCCCAGGGATGCAGGAATAGTTCAATATATGCAACTCCATTAACAGACTCCATTATATAAACCAACTAAAAAAAAAAAAACACACATTCATCTCACTAGGTGCTGAGAAAGCATTTGACAAAATTCAACACACCTTCATATTAAAAGTCTTGGAATGATCAGGGATTCAAGGCCCATACTTAAACATAGTAAAAACATAAATATACAGCAAAACAGTAGCCACCATCAAACTAAATGAAGAGAAGAAACTTGAAGCAATTCCACTAAAATCAGGGACTAGAAAAGGCTGGCCACTTTCTCCCCACTATTCAACATAATACTCAAAGTCCTAGCCAGAGCAATCAGACAACAAAAGGAGGTCAAAGGTATACAAGTTGGAAAGGAGGAAGTCAAATATCACTATTTGCTGATGACATGATAGTATATTTAAGTGACCTCAAAAGTTCCACCAGAGAACTACTAAACCTGACAAACAACTTCAGCAAAGTGGCTAGATATAAAGTTACCTCAAACAAATCAGTAGCCTTCCTGTACTCAAAGGATAAACAGGATAAGAAAGAAATTAGAGAACTGACAACCTTCACAATAGTCACAAATAATATAAAATACCTTGGTGTGACTCTAACAGAGCAAGTGAAAGAAGTGTATTACAAGAACTTCAAGTCTCTTAAGAAAGAAATTGAAGATCTCAGATGATGGAAAGAACTCCCATGCTCATGGATTGGCAGAATTTATATAGCAAAATGGCTTTTCTGCCAAAAGCAATCTACAGATTCAATGCAATCCCCATCAAAATTACAACTCAATTCATCACAGAGCTGGAAAGAACAATTTGCAAATTCATTTGGAATAACAAAAAACCCAGAATAGCGAAAACTATCCTCAACAATAAAAGAACTTTTGAAGGAATCACCATCCCTGACCTCAAGCAGTATTACTGAGCAATAGTGATAAAACTGTATAATATTGGTACAGAGACAGGCAGGTAGATCAGTGGAATAGAATTGAAGACCCAGAAATGAACCCACACACGTATGGTTACTTGGTATTTAACAAAGGAGCTAAAACCATCCAAAGGAAAAAAGGTAGCATTTTCAACAAATGGTGCTGGTTCAACAGGAGGTCAGCATGTAGAAGAGTGCAAATCAATCCATCCGTAGTGCCCTATACAGAGCTTAAGTCCAAGTGAATCAAAGACCTCCACATCAAACCAGATACACTCAAACTAATAGAAGAAAAGGGGGGAAAGAGTCTTGATCACATGGACACTGGAGAAAATTTCCTGATCAAAATACCAATGGCTTATGCTCTAAGATCAAGAATTGAAAAATGGAACCTTATAAAATTGCAAAGCTTCTGTAAGGCAAAGGACACTGTCATTAGGACAAAATGGCAACCCACAGATTGGGAAAAGATCTTTACTGATCCTACATCCAATAGAGGGCTAATATCCAATATATATAAAGAACTCAAAAGTAAGATTCCATAGAATGAAACGACCCTATTAAAAATGGGGTAAAGAGATCTTCCTGGTTGCTGCCGCCGCAGAGAGCTCCTAGGCAGCACCCCACGAGCAAGCTTGAGCCTCGGGACCACAGGTAAGACCAACTTTTCTGCTGCAAGCTACCTGCCTGGTGAACTCAGGACACACAGAGGCAAAATTCCTCTAGAACTGGGCACTTCCAGTGTTTACTGGAGTCCCAGGCCGGTGGATCCCTGCCCGAAGCAGCTCTCTGCTCCCAAGCCCCTTGGGAGCAGAGACCTCACCACCTGGTCAGGTGGGCACTCCTGAGGCTGCAGAGCGGAAGAGACCACCAACACTGCCCACCCCTGCCCACATCCCTGGCCAAAGAAGAAACTGTGTTCGGCCTCTGGGTTCCCATAGAGGAGGGCCCAGGAGCAGGAGGTCAGCTGCATCTGAGACACACAGAACCTGAAGCGACCACCGGATAAACAGTTCTCTGCACCCCAAATCCATGGGAGAGAGCTAAACCTTTAGAGAGGCAGACACGACTGGGAAACCAGAAGAGACTGCACTCTACCCATCTCTGATGCCAGAGGGAAAAACACCAAGCGCCATCTGGAACCCTGGTGCAGGCTCCCGGGAAGGGCAGCGCAAGATCTTCCTGGTTGCTGCCATCGCGGAGGGGCACTGTAGGCAGCACCCACAGTGGCACAGGCCTCAGGACCACAGGTAAGTCCAACACTTCTGCTGCCAAGTGACCTGCTGGGGAACTCAAGACACAGAGCCCACAGAACAGCTGAAGACCTGTAGATAGGAAAACTACACACCAAAAAAGCAAACCTCTGTCCCCATAACTGGCTGAAAAGAAAAACAGGAAAACAGGTCTACAGCACTCCTGACACACAAACTTATAGGACAGTCTAGCCTGTCAGAAAAAGCAGAACAAAGTAACACTAGAGATAATCTGATCCGAAGCCAACCACAGAAGCAAGCAACAGAAACAAAAGACTACATGGCATCATCGGGCCCAATTCTCCCCTGGATATCCAAACCAAGAAAAGCAAGATCTGGTTCAAAATCATATTTGATCATGATGTAAGGACTTCAAGAAAGGCGTGAAGAACTCTCATAGAAAGCTTACAGGAAACATTAATATAAACAAGTAGAAATACAGAGAGAATCACAAAATCCCTGAAAAATTCCAGAAACATAAATAAAACAATGAAGCCCATAAGAGAGTCACAAAATCAAGAGAAGAATTCCAGAAAACACAATCAAACAGTTGAAGGAATTAAAAATGGAAATAGAAGCAATCAAGAAAGAACACATGGAAACAATCCTGGATATAGAAAACCAAAAGAAGAGCCAAGTAGCTGTAGATACAAGCTTCACCAACAGAATACAAGAGATAGAAGAGAGAATCTCAGGAGCAGAAGATTCCACAGAAATCATTGACTCAACTGTCAAAGATAATGTAAAGCGGAAAAAGCTACTGGTCCAAAACATACAGGAAATCCAGAACTCAATGAGAAGATCAAACCTAAGGATAATAGGTATAGAAGAGAGTGAAGACTCCCAGCTCAAAGGACCAGTAAATATCTTCAACAAAATCATAGAAGAAAACTTCCCTAACCTAAAAATAGAGATACCCATAGGCATACAAGAAGCCTACAGGACTCCAAATATGTTGGACCAGAAAAGAAACACCTCCCGTCACATAATAGTCAAAACACCAAGCGCACAAAATAAAGAAAGAATATCAAAAGCAGTAAGGGAAAAAGGTCAAGTAACATATAAAGGCAGACCTATCAGAATCACACCAGACTTTTCGCAAGAAACTATGAAAGCCAGAAGATCCTGGACTGATGTCATACAGACCCTAAGAGAACACAAATGCCAGCCCAGGTTACTGTATCCTGCAAAACTCTCAATTAACATAGATGGAGAAACCAAGATATTCCATGACAAAACCAAATTTACACAATATCTTTCTACAAATCCAGCACTACAAAGGATAATAAATGGTAAAGCCCAACATAAGGAGGCAAGCTATACCCTAGAAGAAGCAAGAAACTAATCGTCTTGGCAACAAAACAAAGAGAAGAAAAGCACACAAATATAACCTCATATCCAAATATGAATATAACAGGAAGCAATAATCACTATTCCTTAATATCTCTCAACATCAATG
>NC_046172.1:49737558-49779835 GCF_011064425.1 Rattus rattus
CATTCAGAGACTGCCCCACATGTGGGCCCATACATATGCAGCCACCCACTCAGCACAAGATGGATGTAGCAAAGAAGTGCAGGCCGACCAGGAGCCGTGTAGATCTCTCCTGAGAGACACAGACAGAATACAGCAAATACAGAGGCGAATGCCAGCAGCAAACCACTGAACTGAGAACAGGACCCCTGTTGAAGGAATCAGAGAAAGAATTGGAAAGCTTGAAGGGGCTCGAGACCCCATATGAACAACAATGCCAAGCAACCAGAGCTTCCAGGGACTAAGCCACTACCTAAAGACTATACATGGACTGACCCTGGACTCTGACCTCATAGGTAGCTTTGAATATCCTCAAGAGCACCCAGTGGAAGGGGGAAGCCCCTTGGTCCTAAGACTGGAACCCCAGGAACTAGGGACTGTGGGGAGAGGGGCGGCAATGGGGGAGGTTTGGAGGGGAACACCCATAAGTAAAAGGGAGGGGCAGGGAGATGTTTGCCCGAACCGGAAAGGAATAACACTCAAAATGTATATAAAATGCCAAGTTAATAAAAAAAAAAAAAAAAGGCACAAAGTCTAAAAATATAACTGAAAAAATGCTGTATAATGCCAGGCTATAGTTAACACAAGCAAATGGTATTAAGGACCATAAAGAGATATTTGGGGACACTGCCTTCTTTTCTTGTATATAATTTTTGCCCAGTAAAATATGTTTACCTTAAAAAAAATGAATTGGGTAGTGTTTCTTCTGTTTCTATTTTGTGGAATAGTTTGAAGATTATTGTTATTAGGTTTTCTTTGTATGTCTGATAGGATTATGCACTAAACCTATCTGGTCCTGGGCTATTTTTGGTTGGGAGACTTTTAATGACTTTATAATAGCCGGAAGCTGGAAAGAACCCAGATGTCCTTCAACAGAGGAATGGATACAGAAAATGTGGTACATTTACACAATGATGTACTACTTAGCTATTAAAAACAATGGCTACATGAAATTCTTAGGCAAATGGGTTGGATTAGAAAATATCCAGAGTGAGGTAACCCAATCACAGAAAAACACACATGATATGTACTCACTGATAAGTGGATATCATCCCCAAAGCTTGGAATACCTAAGAAAAAAAATCACAGATCCTATGAAGTGAAGAAGAAAGAATACCAAAATGTGGATGCTTCCTTCCTTTTTTGAAGGGGAAACAAAATACTCTCAGGAGGAAATACAGGGACAAAGAATTGAGCAGGAACTGAAGAAAAGACTTCCAGAGACTTCCCCACCTGGGGATCCATTCCATATGCTGCCACCAAACTCATTCGCTATTGCTGATGCCAAGAAGTACTTGCTGACAGGAACCAGATATGGGTGTCTCCTAGAGACTCTGCCAGAACCCTACTGATACAGATGAGGATGGTTGCAGCTAACCCTTGGACTGAACAAGGGATCTCAATGGAGGAGTTAGAGAAAAGATTTAAAGAGCCTAAGGGTTTTGTAACACCATAAGAAGAACAATACCAATCAATAAAATCCCACCAGTGATCCCAGGGATTAAAGCACCAACCAATGAGTATACATGGAGGGACCCATGATTCCAGTCACATATGTAGCAGAGGATGGCATTGTCCAGCATCAATGGTAGGAAAAGTCCTTGGTCCTGTGAAGGCTTGTTTCACTACTGTAGGGTAATGGTATGGTGTTTAGTTTGGAGTGGGTGGTTGGGAATGAGAGCATCCTTATAGAAGCAGGTGGGGGTATTGGAGAGGGGGAAAAGAGGATAACATTTGAAATATAAATATATAAAATATCTAAGAAAAATAAAATTATTTAAAAAATTCTATAAATAGATTAAAAACAAAACCAAGAAAGCAATTTGAGCAAGCCAGGCAAAGCAATCTAGTCAGCAGCATTCCCCCATGTCTTCTGTAGTCACTCCTACCTCCAAGTTCCTACCCTGTGTGAGTTTCTGTCCTGACTTTCTTTGGTGATGAACAGCAATTTGGAAGTGTAAGTTGAATAAACCCTTTCATCCCCAATTTGCCTCTGACTCATGATGTTTTGTGCAAGAACAGAAACACTGACTAAGATAAGGTCCCATAAAAGGGGGCAGGCCTGGTGGGAAGGTAGCATCCTCTTGGAGACAGGGGTGAGGAGAAATGGGCTGAAGAACTGTGGGAGGGGGAACTGGGAGGGGGCAGTGGCTGTTCTGTAAATAAACAAACTACTACTAACAACAACAACAACAACAAAATAATACAGCAAATTATAAGCTTCCAATAAATAATGTTATAATATATTGCCATTCTCAAAAAGAAGATTCTGGAAATAGTGAGTTCATAATGGTCCAAGCAAGGTTAAAACCCAGTGGGCCAAATGGCAAATTGTCTATTCTTTGTCCAGTATCAAAGTGCTCCAGCATTGCTACCTGAAAGATCTTTCTTTCTTGGGAGTGGAAGAATGGAATATCATGGGATTCACATGATTTGTTAGTATATCTTGACAAATGTATTATAACACTTGGATCAACAACTTGCAATCTCCGGTGCAACCCAGACTTCATTCACACAGCTTCATGCAGTGGTTTTCTAGGGTTTCCTGCCTCTTTGGACCTTATGGAAAAATCCACTGCCACAAACAGTCTTACCTCTTCCACTCTTCCACAATATAGAGATCAGATTAGCATGGGGGTGTGGAGTCAGGTTTTCCTTGTATATCCCTGGCTGTCCTGAAAATTATTGTGTAGGCCCCACTGATTTCAAACTTAGAGACCCATTTGTCTCAGACTCCCTTGTGCTGGGATAATAAAGCATGTGCTGCTACTTTCTAGCTATTGATTTGCTTCATGAGCTATGCTTGATTTAGCTCTATGAGCTAAATATTCCTTCATTGACATACTGTAACAAGGTAAACCTCCTAAACTTCACTAAATGTCAAATTAATTGGGAACCAAGTATTCAAATGTGTGAGACAGGAAAGAACACTTCTTATTCAATGGAGCACAATGGATATTTTAATTTTGTAAAAATAGAATAAATACTTATTAGAATACATAATAAAAATAACTTTATTTTCAACTTTTGCATTTTACCTGGTTTTGGGATGGAACTCCAGGCATTTTTCATGCAAGACAAACACTGTGTACTTGAGCACCTCGATCCCATAAATTGAACATTTTTGACATTGTAGGAATATAGTATTAAACATTTTCCCTCCACCGTGGCATCATTATCAGGCATCCTCTTCATATCTCCTTTATCTTTCTCAGATATGCCCACAACCTCTACATGTCAGACCCATGCTGTTCCTTTGAAGGCTTAACATTTTTATTTTAAATAAATTCCTCCTTTTAGTAGTAGTATATTTGGAGGTTAAAAACCCTGAAATACAATCAAATATTTTTAAACATCAAGAATGGTATTGTTACTGGAAAAATGTTTTAAAACAGGAGACTTTAACTCTGAAGTCTACCTAAGTCTAAAGTTTTAAATATTATTTTGCATGTATATATGCATGCCTGCAAGCAAGGTTATATATTATGTGTGTAGGCATGTATATTTAGAAAAGTGAAGGATGGTCAGAGAATTTCCAGACAGAAAAAAATAAAGTCCTTCAAGGGGGTCCTTATCATTGCTCTTAGAGTTCTGCCCTATTTCAAGGACTTTGCAACTGTTACAATTTGCTATAAAGCAGTAGCAAATTAACTTGGATGATTCTATGCTTCTGATGAATGAGGGAGAAGAGAGAGGGAAGGGATGGCCCCAGCAGCCTGTGAAATATTTGATGCAGAAACCTCTGGGAACATGTTGCATGTATTTTTAAAATCCTTTGTCCAGGTTTGTCCATTCTACTAACCCCCTCCTGGTTTCCTTTTCTACACACTTTAGCTTTGGGAGATGACCTCTCCCCAGCTCCTTCCCAAGATCCTTGAATCCACTGCAGCTAAAAGACACATGCAGCTTGTCACTTTAGAACTTGCCTTCAGAGGCACAATTGCTGGGCTTATATATCTCACACCTGGAAAATGTATCCTTACCAATTTACTATCTTCATCTCTCTACCTTTCCTAAACTTATGGGCTAGTCCTCCCTAGTCCTTGACAAAGATCCTTGGCTATCCACTTGTAGTGGAGGCCTTACTTGATTGCTGCTTTCTACTTGTCCCTCAGTATAGCAGAAAAGGCCTTCTTCTTTCCCCACATTTCCTTTTCCTTCTGGAAGTCCCACCTGTACCTTCCACCCAGCAATTGTCTCCCTGCCTTCTTTACTAACAAATCAAGAACCAATTAGGGAACAAGATCTCCCCTTACAGGAACACTTCCACATTGGTACCCCTTATTTGAAGGGAGCTGAGTGTTCTTACAAAGTTTCTTCTCCTTCTCCTCCTTCTCCTCCTCCCCCCTCCTCCTCCTCATCCCTCCTCCTCCTCCTCCCTCCTCCTCCTCCTCCTCCTCCTCCTCTTCTTCTTCTTCTTCTTCTTCTTCTTCTTCTTCTTCATCCTCCTCTTCCTTCTCCTTCTCCTCCTCCTCCTCCTCCTCCTCCTCCTCCTCCTCCTCCTCCTCCTTCTTCTTCTTCTTTTCTTCTTCTTCTTCTTCTTCTTCTTCTTCTTCTTCTTCTTCTTCTTCTTCTTCTTCTTCTTCTTCTTCTTCTTCTTCTTCTTCTTCTTCTTCTTCTCATTCTCCCATGCTGTTGCTCCCAATATTTTTGTGTCTGTGGTCCTCCAGATCCCACATGTCGCTCTGTTTGTTTGTGCTTGGACCCATTTTTCTTTTTGCATGTTAGCATTTGGTCTTTCCTTAACATCCACTCCTTTGTTAGTTTCATAGAATGAACTCAGTGGTACTAAGGAAGAAGGTTAATAGCCCCCTACCCAGGAATAAAATTAATATTGGTAGAGGGTCATGTAGGTTTTTGACGTCTCTCATAAATGGGCTTTAGAGACGGAAGACTACTACTTAAATAGGAAAGTCAGGCTGCAATCATTGGTGGAGGACTCAAGAATCACAACGATCTTTTCTTTGGGACTCTGCAGGAACTTCATAGATGGTATCCCAGTAAACCTTATATAATTTTCAAGGACAAATACAGATGGGAAAGATACTTACCATTATCAATTTGACTTCACACCTGATATGCTGGGTGGGGTCAACATATATAAATCAAAAAATGTAAATTGACCAAAACCACATGATTTTCATATGAGATATAGAAAAATCCTCTGACAAAATCCAATACCTTTTCATGATAACATCCTGTTGACAGTAGGGATATGATGGAAATATCTCAATGGAATAAAGGTAATATACACCAATCAAATAGTCACCATTACAAGCAGCAAAACTCAAAGCATTCCAAGTAAAGTAGGAGTCACAGCATAGATGACCATTCCATTTAGGACAGTTAAACACAAGGTTTTAAGGCTTAGCTAGAGCAATAAGGAGAGTGGAAGAGGCATAAATAGAAGAAATCAAAGTAGATTATACAATTATTTAGAAAAATAATTTACCTAAAAATTCTATCAGGAAACATCACCAACTGATAAATATATTGGATAGAGCATAGTGCAAATAAAACAAAAAAAAGAGTAGTCATGTATTATTAATTAAATTATTAATTAAATTCCCAGTGCCAGCCATGGGTTACATCAATTTTACTTGTTGAAGAGATTCTATTGTTATGCAGCAAGTGTCCTTGAGAGATAGTGGAGCATCTTCTGGGTATATGCCCAGGAGTAGTAAAGCTGGGTCAATCTTCTTAGAAACCACCAAAATGATTTCTAAAGTAGTTATGTAAGTTTGTACTCCTACTAGCAATGAAGGATGGTTCACCTTGGTCCACATCCTCATCTGCATGTGTATCCTGAATTTTTGATTTTAGCCTTTCTGATGGATATAATAAGCTGGAATGTAAAAATCCCGTGGGGGAGAGGGATGAACTCCCAGAAGTGCAGACAATCCTGAGAGCTCAGGGGAGACTACCACTTCTGCTCACATTCCTGGCCCACGAGGAACCCAGTCAGTGGCCTCTGGATACAGGAATATAGGAACTGTCAGGGGCAGGAATCTTCCCCGTTTCTGCCTGTACCGAGAGCTGAAAACCAGTTGCCAGAAGCCACTACACATATGAGAGCAGAGGTAAAACCAAATCTTCTGTGCCAAGTAACCGGCCTGGAGGTTTCCCATTACACAAACTCTGGAACAGCTCTCTGTTCCTAGATCTGGCTGTGAGAAAATAGGTCTACAGGAGTGCTGACACACGGGCCTACAGGAGAGCCAAGCCACTGTCAGAGACAGCAAAACAAGCTAACACCAGAGACAACCTGATGGCAAGAGGCAAGCACAGGAAACTAAGCAACAGAAAACAAGACTACTTGGCAACATCAGAACCCAGTTCTCCCACCAAAGCAAATACTGGATAGCCAAACAGACCAGAGAAGCAAGATTTTGATTCAAAATCACATCTCATGATGATGACAGAGGACTTTAAGGAGAACATAATTAACTCACTTAAAGGAATGCAGGACAACCCTGGTAAACAAGTAGAAGCCATTAAAGAGGAAACACAAAAATCCCTGAAAGAATTATAGGAAAACACAACTAAAGAGGTGAAGGAATTGAAAATGGAAATAGAAGCAATAAAGAAAGCACAAAGGGAGACAACCCTGGATATAGGAAACCCAAGAAAGAGACAAGGAGCAGTAGATACAAGCATCACCAATAGAATACAAGAGATAGGAGAGAGAATCTCAGGGGCAGAAGATACCATAGCAAACATCAAGACAACCACCAAAGATAATGTACAAAGCAAAAAGATCATAGCCCAAAACATCCAGGACATTCAGGACACAATGAAAAGAACAAACCTAAGGGTAATATGTATAGAAGAGAGTGAAGACCCTCAACTTAAAGGGTCAGTAAATATCTTCAACAAAATTATAGAAGAAAACTTTCCTAACCTAAAGAAAGAGATGCCCAGAAACATACAAGAAGCTCAGAGAACTCCAAATAGATTGGACCAGAAAAGAAATTCCTCCTGTCACATAATAGTCAAAACAGGAAATGCACAAAACAAAGAAAGAATATTAAAAGCAGTAAGGGGAAAAGGTCAAGTATCATATAAAGGCAGACCACCAGAATCACACCACACTTCTCACCAGAGACTATGAAAGCCAGAAGATCCTGGACAGATGTCATACAGACCCTAAGAGAACACAAATGCAAGCCCAGGTTACTGTATCCAGCCAAACTCTCCATTACCACAGATGGAGAAACCAAGATATTCCATGACAAAACCAAATTTACACAAATCCAGCTTTAAAAAGGATAATAGATGGAAAACTCCAGCACAAAGAGGTAAACTACACAATAGATAAAGCAAGAAAACAAAAATCACCATTCTTTAATATCTCCTAATATCAAAGGACTCAATTCCACAATAAGAAGACATAGACTAACAAACTAGATATATACAGAGGACCTGGCATTTTGCTGCATACACATAACACACCTCAGAGACAAAGACAAACACTACCACAGAATAAAAGGCTGGAAAACAAATTTCCAAGCAAATGGTTTAAAGAAAAAACCTGGAATAGCCATTCTAATATTGATAAAATCAACATTCAATCAAAAGTTATCAAAAAATAAGGGCAAGGCACCTACAGCCATAAAAGAAACCTTACTACAGTTCAAATCACACATTGCACCTCACACAGTAATAGTAGGAGATTTCAACACTCACTCTCATCAATAGACAGATCGTGGAAACAGAAATAAAACAGAAAATTAACATAAGTTATGAACCAAGTGGATTTAACAGATATTTATAGACCATTTCATCCTTAAACAAAAGAATATACCTTCATGTTACCTTATCCAAAATTGACCATATAATGGTCACAAAACAGGCCTCAACAGATACAAGAAGGTTGAAATAATACCATGCATCCTATTAGATCACCAGAGACTAAGGCTGGTCTTCAGTAACAACAAAAACGTCAGAAAGCATACATATACATGGAAATTGAACCTCAATCTACTTAATGATAACTTGGTCAAGGAAGAAATAAAAAGAGAAATGAAAGACTTCTTAGAATTTAATGAAAATGAAGGTTCAACGTATCCAAACTTATGGGACAGAATAAAAAAACAGTGCTAAGAGGAAAATTCATAGCTCTGAGTGCCTTCAAAAAGTAACAGGAGAGAGCACACATTAGCAGTTTGAGAGCACACCTAAAAGCTCTAGAATAGAAAAAGTAAATACACACAAGAGGAGTAGAAGGCAGAAAATAATCAAACTCAAGGCTGAAATCAACCAAGTAGAAAAAAAGGACTGTGCAAAGAATCAACAAAACTAGGAGCTGGTTCTTTGAGAAAATCAACAAGATAGATAAAGCCTTAGCCATAATAACCAGAGGGCACAGAGAAGGTATCCAAATTCACAAAATCAGAAATGAAATGGGAGACATAACAAAGGAATCGGGAAATTAAAAAAAATCATGAAATCCTACTAAAAAAATGTATATTGGACAAAGCTTGAAAATCTGGAGGGAATGGATCATTTTCTAGACAGATACATGGTACCAAAGTTAAATCAGGAACAAATAAACCATGTAAACAACCCCATAACTCCTAAAAAATAGAAGAAATTATTAAAAGTCTCCCAAACAAAAAGAGCCCAGGAACAGATGGGTTTAGTGCAGTATTCTATCAGACCTTTATTGAAGACCTCATACCAATATTGTCCAAACCATTCCCCAAAATAAAACAGAAGGAACATTACCCATTTCCTTCTCTGAAGTCACAATTATGCTTATACATAAGCCACACAAAGACCCAGCAAAGAAAGAACTTCAGACCAATTTCCCTTATGAATATCTGCACAAAAATACTCAATAAAGTTCTCAAAAACTGAATCCAAGAACACATCAGAATGATCATCCATCATGTTCAAATAGGCTTCACCCCAGTGATTTCAAGACGGCTCAATATACAGAAATCCATCAACATAATCCACTGTATAAACAAACTCAAATGGAAAAAAAAACCAACATGATCAGTTCATTAGATGCTAAGAAAGCATTTGACTAAATTCAGCACTCCTTCACGATAAAGTTCCTCAGAAGATCAGCAATTCAAGGCCCATACCGAAGCATAGTAAAAACAATATACAGCAAACCAGTAGTCAACATTAAACAAAATGGAGATAAACTTGAAGCAATCCCACTAAAATCAGGGACTCGGCAAGGCTGCCTGCTCTCTCCCTACTTATTCAATATAGTACTCCAAGTCCTAGACAGAGTAATATGACAACAGAGGTCAAAGGGATACGAATTGGAAGGGAAGAAGTCAAATATCACTATATGCTGATGATATGATAGTATACTTAAGTGACACCAAAGTTACACCAGAGAACTACTAAGCCTGATAAACAACTTCAGCAATTTGGCATGTTATAAAATTAACTCAAACAAATCAGTAGCCTTTCTCTACTCAAAAGATAAACAGGTTGAGAAAGAAAGAAGGGAAATGGCACCTTTCACAGTAGTCACAAATAACATAAAATATCTTGGTGTTACTCTAACAAAGCAAGTGAGAGATTTGTATGACAAGAACAAGAAGTCTCTGAAGAAGGAAATTGAAGAAGATCTCAGAAGATGGAAAGGCCTCCCATGCTCATGGACTGGCAGGATTAATATAGTAAAAATGGCCATTTTGCAAAAAGCAATCTACAGATTCAATGCAATCCCCATCAAATTTCCAACTCAATTCTTCATAGAGTTAAAAAGAGCAATTTGCAAATTCATTCGGAATAACAAAAAGCCTAGGATAGCAAAAACTATCCTCAACAGTAAAAGAACTTCTGGGGGAATCACCATCGCGGACCTCAAGCTGTATTATAGAGCAATAGTTATAAAAACTGTGTGGCATTGGTACAGAGACAGGCAAGTAGACCATTGAAATAGAACTGAAGACTCAGAAATGAACCCACACACCTATGGTCACTTGATCTTTGACAAAGGAGCTAAAACCACCCAGTGGAAAAAAGACAACATTTTCAACAGATGGTTCTGGTTCAACTGGAGGTCAGTATGTAGAAGAAAGCAAATTGAACCATTCCTATCACCCTGTACAATGCTTAACTCCAAGTGGATCAAGGATCTCCACATAAAACCAGACACACTCAAATTTATAGAAGAAAAAGTGGGGGAAGAGTCTTGATCACATGGACGCTGGGGAAATTTTCCTGAACAAAACACCAATTGCTTATGCTCTACGGTCAATAATCGACAAATGGGACCTCATAAAACCATAAAGCTTCTGTAATCAAAGGACACTCTCATTAGGTCAAATGGCAACCAACAGATTTGGAAAAGATCTTTAGCAATCCTATATCTGATAGAGGGCTAATATCCAAAATATATAAAGAACTCAAGAAGGTAGACTCCACGGAGCCAAATAACCATATTAAAAATGGGGTACAGGCTAAACAAAGAATTCTCAGTATAGGAATATCAAATGGCTGAGACATACCTAAAGAAATCCTTAACATCCTTAGTCATCAGGGAACTTCAAATCAAAACAACCCTGAGATTCCACTTCACAAAAGTCAGAATGGCTAAGATAAAAAAAACTCAGGTGACGACACATGCTGTCCAGGATGTGGAGAAAGAGGAACACTCCTCCATTGTTGTTGGAATTGCAAACTGGTGCAACCACTCTGGAAATGAGTCTGGAGGTTCCTCAGAAATTTGGACATTGCACTACCTGAGAACCCAGCTATACCTCTTCTGGGCAATCCCCAAAAGATACTCCAACATACAACAAAGACTCACGCTCCACTATGTTCATAGCAGCCTTATTTATAATAGCCAGAAGCAGGGAAGAACCCAGATGCCCTTCAACAGAGGAACGGATAAAAAAAGTGGTACATCTACTCAATGGAGAACTACTCAGCTATCAAAAACATTGTCTTCATGAAATTCATAGGCAAATGGATTGAACTAGAAAATATCATCCTGGGTGACATAACCCAATCACAGAATAACACACATGTTATGCCCTCACTGATAATTGGATATTAACCCCAAAGCTCAAATTACCCCAGATACAATCCAGAGACTACATGAAGCTTAAGAAGAAACACAACCAAAATGAGGATGGTTCACTCCTTCTTAAAAAGGGGAACAAAAATATTCATAGGAGGTGATATGGAAACAAAGTTTGGAGCAGACACTGAAGGAATGGCTATTCAGAACCTTCTACACATGGATATATAGCTCATATATATCTATAAAGCCACCAAACCTAGACAATATTGATGAAGCTAAGAAATGCATGCTGACAGGAGCCAGATATAGATGTCTCCTGAGAGGCACAGCCAATTCCTGACAAATAGAGTTGTGAATGCTAGGAGCACACCATCAAACTAAGAATGGGGTCTTATTTGGAGGAATTAGAGAAAGGAGTGAAGGAGCTGAAGGGGCTTGCAACTCCATAAGAACAACAATACCAACCAACCAGAGCTCCCAGGGACTAAACCCCTACCCAAAGAGTACATATAGACAGACCCATGGCTCCAGCTTCATATGTAACAGAGGATGGCCTTGTTGGGCACCAAGGGAAGGAAAAGCCCTTGGTCCTGCCAAGGCTGGTGTCAAATTTAGTTCTTTATATATTTTGCATATTAGCTATTTGTCAGATATAAGTTTGGTGAAGATCCTTTCCCAATCTGTAGTCTACTTTTTTCATGATATTTTTGTCTTTACTCTTATAGTAGCTTTACAATATAAAGAGGCCCCATTTGTAAATTTGTGATCTTATTGCCTGAGCTATTGGTGTTTTGTTTAGGAAGTAGTCTTCTGAATAAATAAGTTCAAGTCTATTTCCTAATTTTTTTCTATTCACTTTAGTATTTATGGTTTTAAGTTGAGGTCTGTGATCCACTAGGCCTTGAGCTTTGTTCAGGGTCATAAGCATGGATCCATTTGCATTCTTATGCAGGTAGACATACAGTTAGATGATCAACATTTGGTTAATATGCTTTCTCTTTTTCCATTGTATGGTTTTGACTTCATTGTCAAAAATGAAATGGTCATGGGTATCTGAGATAATTTCTGGGTCTTCAGTGTCGAGTTTTCGCTTGTTGCTATGTATTGTAGTGCTAAGTATTGGCCCCCAAAGTCTGGTTGCCACCATGAGATCGCATATTTCAAGTGATGTTATGCAACCTTGCTTTAGTTTAAAACTATACACTGAATAAAAATGTTTACTGTCTACATTTAGGCAGAGGAGAGGTAGGCACAGTTTTGGTTCCCAGGTTGAGGATTTGAAAGAGGACCATCCGGGAGAAGGGGGAAAATGGTCAGAAAGGAGAAGATGCTATGTGGTAGTTGACTCATGAAAACATAGCCAGAAGGGCTGGACAACTGGTGTTAAGAGGTGTCCAGACTGAAAATGGCAAGTTATAACTTGGTGTTAGTGATAGGGAAGTAGATACTAGATCAGAGGTTAGGTATCTTCCCAGCTCTAGTGCTGATTAAGTTACGGGGTTGAGCAGATAATAGGTAGCTGGAAACATTTGTTTGTTCAGATATGCTATTGATAGATGCTCTTCCAAAACCTCAGAAATTCACAGAATATAGCATTTATGCATAACTGTATTCATTCAAGAACTGTTTTGACATTGAAACATGACATTTCTTGTCAGTAACCTGTTTGATTTAGGACAGGATGATGAGCATCAAAAATGTCCAGATAGAATTGCTTCAATTGTGGCAAGCTAGCCATTTGGCAAAGGAAATGCCCTAAATTCATCTGTAGACAAAATGCTTTATGAAAAATGATGAATGCCAAGTTCTGTTAAAATAGGGTAAGAAAATTCTTCATAATTCCTGCTTCCTATAAGGTCAGTCAGATGTTCTAAAAGGCTAAAGATAGATGATCCAATGTTTTAGAGAAAATCAGGGACTAAGTAGTCAACTGTCTCTGTCATTCCTATAATTTTTGGAAACTGCATTCTTATGCTTCCAGAGTACTCAGGCAATATTTATTTCTTTTCAGGTCTCTGATGAGTTGAAGATTAGATAGTCATAAACTTACATAAGTTGTTTAGGATTTAAAATGTTTTTAAATAATAATACAAGTTAGGATAGAAGTTGATTTTTAAATATAACTCAGAGCTCGTCAAGATAGAATAGAAAATAAAATACTTTTCTAATTTGCCAAATACAAACAGAATGGACCTTTTGAATTTATCTTTTCCATAATAATTTCAATAATTATTTTATAAATTTCTTACTGAATGTTCTTATTACTGTAAGAGACTCTTTTATTTAGACAAAGAAGGGAAATTGTTGAGGTTTGGTCTCTCTTGCTATGGATTGGAATGCTAAATACTGTCCCCCAACATCTGGTTGCGACCAGGAACCAGGAGATCATCATGAATACCAAGTGATGCTATGTAACATTGCTCTATAATTTAAAACTATTTGTTGAATAAAAATGCCTATATTCTGTAGGTGGAAAGAAGAGAGTTAGGTTTGGTTTCAGTTAGTTCCTGACTTGGGACTGAGGCAGGACCATGAGGGAGAAGGGAGAAGAAGGTGAGAGAAGAAAGAATGCCATGGAGTAGATAAGGCATGTAAACATGGCCAGGAGGGATGGCCAATTGAAGTTAATAGGTGCCCAGATGGAACACAGCAATTTATAACATGGGTTTATTGATAGGGAAGTACATACTAATCAATTTGAGGGGAGGTATCTGCCCAGCTCTAGTGTTGATTAAAGATTATTATAAATATAACAGTTTCATATCTTTTATCTTGCAAAAAATGATCAAAGGCAGGGCAGAAAACCTCCAAAAGTGATTAAAATTTAATACAATATTTTGATTCAATTACATTCATCAAGCAGTTTGTTTCTATATCAATACAATACAGATTCTATTACTTTTGCTTTGTAGTAAAGCTTGAAATAAGGAATTCTGTTCCCTTCAAAAGTTATTTTATTGTACAACTTTGTTTTAGCTATCCTGGGTTTCTTTGATTTTCTACATGAAGGTGAGAATTATTCTTTCATGGTATGTAAAGAATTGTGTTGGGATTAGAGCTGCTGATCTGATGCATACAGGTTAGATTTCCTTCTCAATCCATCTTCTCTGCCTGCTGAGTCCATGGGGACACTCCTGCTGCCCTGAACAGCCTGCTATCTTGCCCGGACATCCATTACCCAGTGACCGTTTTGCCCACTTTCATCAGACTGCTAATATAGAACCATACAGCCCAAGGATACCCACGAGAGGCCTGCCACACCAGGATCATCAAGGATAGGCCCCCTTTCAATACCTCCTACAAGAGGAAGTTTCAGGGACTAAAGCCATCCAGATGGCTAAAGACCCTCGAAAGAACACATTTAAAAAAAAAAAGTCATGTTAATATGATACCTACAGAGCACAGCTAGCTACCCTACTACAGGCTCCAGATGTCCTAAAACAACCAAAGCACAAAAAAAATGACCTTAAATTCAAACTTATAAAATGATATAGGCCCTTTAACGAAAATGAATATAGCCCTTAAAGAAATAAAGGCAAAAACTATCAAACAGAGAGAGGCCTTTAAAGAGGAAATAAATACATAACTTAAAAATAAAGGGAAATACAATTAAACAGGTAAAGGAAACAAAACTGTTTAAGACCTGAAGATGTAAATAGGAGCAATAAAAAAGTCCTGAGGAAATACTGGAGATGGAAAATCTAGGAAAATGAACAGAAATAACAAATGCAAGTACTAACAACTTAAGAAAAGAGATGGAAGAGAGAACCTAAGGCATATATGATAAAATAGAATAAATTGACAAATCGGTAAAAGAAAAATTTAAACCTAAAATTTTGCTGACAAAAAACATCCTGGCAATCGGGAATACAATGAAAACACCTATCCTAAGAATAATAGGAATAGGCCCCAGACAGCACCGGAACCTGAAGGGACTGGATCAACAGTTCTCTGCACCCAATCCCGTGTGAGGGAGAGCTAAACCTTTAGAGAGGCAAACATGCCTGGGAAGCCAGAAGAGACTACACTCTGCCCACATTTCTGACTCCAGAGGAAAACACGAAACGCCATCTGGGACCCTGGTGCACGGGGGCTCCCGGAAAGGGCGGCATAGGACCTCCTGGTTGTTGCCCTCGCAGAGAGTTCATAAGCAACAACCCACGAGCAAAATTTAGCCTCGGGACCACACATAAGACCAACTTTTCTGCTCCAAGTGACCTGCCTGGTGAACTCAGGACAAAGGCCCACAGGAAGAACTGAAGACCTGTAGACAGGAAAAACTACACGCCCGAAAACAGAACATTCTGTTCCCATTACTGGCTGAAAGAAAACAGGAAAACAGGTCTACAGAACTCTTGACACACAGGCTTATAGGACAGTCTAGCCACTGTCAGAAATAGCAGAACAAAGTAAAACCAGAGATAATCTGATGGCGAGAGGCAATCGCAGAAAACAAAGCAACAGAAACCAAGACTACATGGCATCATCAGAGCCCAATTCTCCCACCAAAGCAAACATTGAATATTCAAACAAACCAGAAAAGCAAGATATAGATTTAAATCATATTTGATCATGATGCTGGAGGACTTCAAAAAAAAAAAAACAAAAAAACATGAAGAACTCCTTTAGAGAAAAACAAAAAAACAAAAAAAAACAAACAAAAAAAGAGAGAAAAAAAAAAAAAAAAAAAAAAAAAAAAAACAAAAAAAAAAAAAAAAAGAAATAAAAAAAGAAAATGAAAAAAAAAAAAAAAAAAAAAAAAAAAAAAACCAAAGGAAGAGACAAGGAGCTGTAGATACAAGCATCAAAAACAGAATACAAAAGATAGAAGAGAGAATCGCAGGAACAGAAGATTCCATAGAAATTATCAACACAACTATCAAAACAGACAATATAAAAAGCGGAAAAAAGATACTGAATTGAAAACATACAGAAGAAGATGAAGAAGATGAAGATGAAAGATACTTTTGAAGATGAAAGACCAGCTCTAAAAAAAACAGAAAATATTTTCAGGACAATCATAGAGACAAATTTGCCAACCTAAAGAATAAGTGAAAAGTATAAACATTCAAGAAGTTTATAGAATGCCAATTATTCTGAAGCACAAAAGAAAAGCCTCCCACCATAAGTTAATAAAAAGACAAAATCTACAGAGAAAAAGAATATTAAAAGAACTAAATGAAAAAGGTGGGGTAACATAGGAAGTCAAATCTATTAGAAATCCATCTGACTTCTCAACAGAGACTCTCAATGATAAAAGGGCCTGGACATATCTCTCAACCTCTAAAAAAAAAACACAAATGCCAACCTAGACTACTATTGCCAGCAAAATTCTCAATCACCATAGATGTAGAAAACAAAATATTTCAAGGCAAATCCAAATTTAAACATTATTTATTAAAAAATCCTACCTTAAAGAAAATACTAGTAGGAAAAGTACAATGCAAGGAGGAGAATTACATCTCAGAAAACATAGTAAATACATAATTACGTACCAGCTATAACAAGGGAAGTGCGTGTGTGTGCACGTGCACGCGCATGTACGCGGGCGTACACACACACACACACACACACACACACACACACACACACTAACTAGCCCTATCAACATCAAAATAACAGGGATTAATGATCACTTCTCATTAATATCTTACAACATTAATGTACTCAAGTCTGATAAAAAGACACAGGCTAAAAGAATAGATGCAAAAACAGGAGCCCTCCTGCTGCATACAGAAAACACACTTGAGATAAAGATAGACATTATTTCAGAGTAAAGGGCTGGAAAGAATTTTCCAAGGAAATGATCTCAAGAAGCAAGTTGTAGTAGCCATTCTAATATCTAATAAAATAGACACTCAAAATTAAAGAGACAGGGTAAGACTCTTCATACTTATTAAAAAAAATCTACCAAGAAAATATCTCAATTCTGAACATCTCTGCTCAAAATACAAAGGCAATGTTGTTTGTAAAAGAAGCATTGCTAAAGCTTAAGTTGCACATTGAAACACAGACATTAGTAGTGGGAGATTTCAATACCACACTCTTACCAATTGACAGGACACCCAGACAAAAACCAAACAGAGAAATAATAAAATTAAGCAACATTATGAATCAAATGGATGTAACAGACATCTACATAATATTTTGCCTAAACACAAAAAAATATACCTCCTCAGCACCACATGGATCCTTTTGCAAAATCGACCATATAGTCAGTCATAAAACAAAGTAGATGCAAGGAATTTGAAATAATGAATTATATCTTAGCAGACCACCATAGTTTAAAGCTGAACTTTAAGAACAGCAGAAATACAAGGAACACTAAGCAGTCATGGAAAAAGAACACCTCTTCGCTCAATGTTCTCTGAGTCAGGGAAGAAATAAAGAAATCAAAGACTTTTTAGAATTCAATGAAAATTAAGGCAGAACATACCCAAATTTTTGGGACAGGGTGAAAGCCATGCTATACAGGAATATTTTTAGCACTAAGTACCTCCATTAAGAAGTTAGAAATTTATCAAACAAGCAATTTAAAAGTATACCTGAAAGATCTAGAAAAAAGAAGCAAGCACACAGAAGAGGAGTAGAAGGTAGGAAATAGTCTAAATCTTGGCTGAAATTAATCATTATAAACAAAGATAACAATGCAAAGAATCAATGAAACCAAAGCTGGTTCTTTGAGAAAATCAATAAGATAGACAAACCCTTAGCCTAACTAAACAAAGGACAGAAAGACAGAATCTAAATAAACAAAATCATAAATGAAAAGGGAGACATAGCAATAGAGAATGAGGAATATCTAACAATCATTAGTTATTTTTCAAAATCCTGTACTCCACAAAACTGGAAATTCCTACCAACATAGATAATTTTCTACCTGTAACTGCTAAAACAGAATCCAGTCATTAAAGCCCCCCACACACACACACCAAAAAAGCTCAGGGTCAGATGGTTTTGAAGTAGGCAACTCCAAGGGTTCATTGGAAATTCCATTGTGCTGGATGGTGTTTTGCTGGGGTAAACATAGAAAGGAGTGCTTTCCTAAAGTGGACACAAGTGAAAGGCTAAGTCAGACTTATAAAGGAATGTTTTATTGAAGCAGACACGGGAGAAAAGAATGATTTGCTCAACCAAGCATATGAAAGGGCATATGATGTGCTAAGCACACACATATATGGGTCTTATTTACATTGCGTAATTGAGCTGCTTTTGTCAGGACTCCATAGAAAGAAATGCACCAAAACACTTTAAGTGGTGTGCCATGGCTCTTTTTGCTACTTCCAGTGGGAATTCAGACTGATTGGAAGAGTAAAAACAGCTGAGATATATGCACATGCTGAAGCAAAACCCAGGAAGGACATGTGATGTTTGGAGGGATTATAAAAAGGAATCTGTGGACAGGGGATGAGCTAGGCTTGTTTAAAAAGCCAGCTGTGCAATACTTGTTGGTCTAGAGTCTTCACAGATCTTCACTTAGCTGAGAGAAGTACAGCTGAGAACTTCTCCTGGTGACCTGTGCCAAGGCTGAGGCCTGCTGTTACTGCTGCTATGAGGACTCTACCAAACTGGACTGCTGGTATATCCATAAAGTGTTTTTAAGTAGTCTGAGCTGAGACTGCTGACTTTTGTGAACTGAACACAGATGTTGTTCCAAAGAACCATTTTTAAAGGTGTCCATCTTCACCATATCCTTTCTTTCCCACTACCTCTGGTGAATGGTGGGCTAAAAGGAAGGTTAAAGTGTTTGAGCACCATCATTAAAAGTAGACTTTGAAAATTTTAAAGTTACTGTTTTAGTGCAAAAATTCTACCAGACCTTCAAAGCAGAGCTAATACAAAAACATCTCAAACTACTTCACAAAATAGAAATAGAAGAAACACTGCTAAGTTCATTCTATGAAGCCACAGCCATGATATTTATACTGCATAAAGACTCAAAAAAGAAAGAGAACTTAAGACCGGTTTCTCCTATGAAGATTAATGCAAACATACTCGATAAAATCCTTGCAAACAGAATCCAGAAACACATCGAAAACAGCATTCACTACAATCAATTAGGTTTCTTCACAGTGATGCAGGAATGCATCAATATATGAAAATTCATTAATGTCATCCACCATCTAAGCAAACTGAAAAAAAAAAAAAAACAACCCATAGGATTATCTCATTATTTGCTGAAGAAGCCTTTGAATGATGCAACACCACTTCATGTTAAAAATCTTAGAGAGATTAATGATACAGTTTGCATATCTAAAGTAATAAAAGTAATATATAGCAATGCAATATCAAATTATATGGAAAGAAACTTAAAGCAATTCCACTAAAATCAGAGCAATACAAGTCTGTCCACACTCTTCCTATCTATTCAATATAGTACTTGACATTCTAGCTAGAGTAGTAAGGCAACAAAAGGATATTAAGTGGATACAAATCAGAGAGGAAGAAGTCAAGGTATCACTATTTGTGGATGATATGATAGTGTGCATAAGCAATCCCCAAAAGTCTATCAAAGAACTCCAACAGCTTCAGCAAAGTGGCTGCATAAAAAATCAACTCAAAAAATCAGTAGCTTTCATTTATACCAATGATAAATGGGCTGAAAAGAAATTAGGGAAGCACCATACTTCAAAGTATCTACAAATTATATAAAAATAACTTGGTGTAACTCTAAATAAGCAAGTGAAAGTCCTATAGGACAAGAACTTCAAGTTATTAAAGAAAGAAATTGAGGACGACATCAGAATATGAAAAGATCTCCCATGCTCATGGATCAGTACCACTAACATAATAAAAACGGCCATCTTTTAAATTATTATTATTCTTTAATGCTTTTCTGCATTTCAGTCATTATCTCCCTCCTGGTCTGCCCTCTGATTCTTCCTTATTCTACACCTACACTTCTTCTACTGTCTCCAAGAGGATATCACCACCCCAACCCCCACCCCACCAAGCCTCTCCACTCCATGGGGCTTCAAGTCTCTTGAGGGTTAGGTGCCTCTTCTCTCACTGGGTGCAGACCAGTCAGTTCTCTGATATATATATATATATATATATATATATATATATATATATATATAAATTGCCAAAAGCAATTTACTGATTCATTTCAACTTCCATTAAAATCCCAATACAATTCTTTACAGACCTTGCCAGAACAATTCACAAAATCTCAGGATAGATAAACCAACCCTGAACAATAAAAGAACTGGAGCTTTCCCTATCTCAGACTTTAAGCTGTACTACAGAGCAATAATAATAAAAAATGCATGATATTGGTATAGCAACAGACAGCTTGATCGCGGGAATAAAATGGAAGACACAGAAATAAATCCATACACCTATGCCAAACTTAATTTTCTAAAAGAATGATAAAACCATACAATGGAAAAAAGAAAGTATCTTCAACAAATGGTGTTGGTATAACTGGATATCTGCATGTAGAAGGATGCAAATAGTTCTATATCTATCACCCTGCACAAAATTCAAGTCTCATTGGACCACAGACCTCAAGGTAAAACTGAATAACCTAATGCTAATTAAATAAAAGTTGGGAAATAACCTTGAATTCATTGGTACAGGAGACAACTTCCTGAACAGATTATCAATAGCCCAGGTGCAGAAGTTAGGCCCTGGTTCTGCCTCCCAGTCCCATGCTCTGAGAAATAAGATTCAGATTCAAAATATATTTACAAATACCTTGACCATACAGTAGGGCTCTTTTATTTTCTTTCTTTCTTTTTTAATTGACTTGAGTATTTCTTATATACATTTCGAGTGTTATTCCCTTTCCCGGTTTCCGGGCAAACATCAACCTAATCCCTCCCCTCCCCTTCCTTATGGGTGTTCCCTCCCATCCTTCCCCCCATTGCTGCCCTCCCCCGAACAATCTAGTTCACTGGGGTTCAGTCTTAGCAGGACCCAGGGGTTCCCCCCTTCCACTGGTTGCTCTTACTAAGATATTCATTTTACCTATGAGGTCAGAGTCCAGCGTCAGTCCATGTATAGTCTTTAGGTAGTGGCTTAGTCCCTGGAAGCTCTGGTTGCTTGGCATTTTTGTACATATGGGGTCTCGAGCCCCTTCAAGCTCTTCCAGTTCTTTCTCTGATTCCTTCAACGGGGGTCCCTAGTCTCAATTCAGTGGTTTGCTGTTGGCATTCGCCTCTGTATTTGCTGTATTCTGGCTGTGTCTCTCAGGAGCGATCTACATCCGGCTCCTGTCGGCCTGCACTTCTTTGCTTCATCCATCTTGTCTAATTGGACGGCTGTACATGTATGGGCCAAATGTGGGGCAGGCTCTGAATGAGTGTTCCTTCTGTGTCTGTTTTAATCTTTGCCTCTCTATTCCCTGCCAAGGGTATTCTTGTTCCCCTTTTAAAGAAGGAGTAAAGCATTCACATTTTGAGCATCTGTCTTGAGTTTCATTTGTTCTAGGGATCTAGGGTAATTCAAGCATTTGGGCTAATAGCCACTTATCAATGAGTGCATACCATGTATGTCTTTCTGTGATTGGGTTAGCTCACTCAGGATGATATTTTCCAGTTCCAACCATTTGCCTACGAATTTCATAAACTCGTTGTTTTTGAGAGCTGAGTAATATTCCATTGTGTAGATGTACCCACATTTTCTGTATCCATTCCTCTGTTGAAGGGCATCTGGGTTCTTTCCAGCTTCTGGCTATTATAAATAAGGCTGCGATGAACATAGTGGAGCACGTGTCTTTTTATATGTTGGGGCATCTTTGGGTATATGCCCAAGAGAGGTATAGCTGGATCCTCAGGCAGTTCAATGTCCAATTTTCTGAGGAACATCCAGACTGATTTCCAGAATGGTTGTACCAGTCTACAATCCACCAACAATGGAGGTGTTCCTCTTTCTCCACATCCTTGCCAGCATCTGCTGTCACCTGAGTTTTGATCTTAGCCATTCTCACTGGTGTGAGGTGAAATCTCAGGGTTGTTTTTGATTGCATTTCCTTATGACTAAAGATGTTGAACATTTCTTTGGGTGTTTCTCAGCCATTCGGCATTCCTCAGCTGTGAATTCTTTGTTTAGCTCTGAACCCCATTTTTAATAAGGTTATTTGTCTCCCTGCGGTCTAACTTCTTGAGTTCTTTGTATATTTTGGATATAAGGCCTCTATCTGTTGTAGGATTGGTAAAGATCTTTTCCCAATCTGTTGGTTGCCATTTTGTCCTATCCACAGTGTCCTTTGCCTTACAGAAGCTTTGCAGTTTTATGAGATCCCACTTGTCAATTCTTGATCTTAGAGCATAAGCCATTGGTGTTTTGTTCAGGAAATTTTTTCCAGTGCCCATGTGTTCCAGATGCTTCCCTAGTTTTTCTTCTATTAGTTCGAGTGTATCTGGTTTGATGTGGAGGTCCTTGATCCACTTGAATGTAAGCTTTGTACAGGGTGATAAGCATGGATTGATCTGCATTCTTCTACATGTTGACCTCCAGTTGAACCAGCACCATTTGCTGAAAGTGCTATCTTTTTTTCATTGGATGGTTTTGGCTCCTTTGTGAGAAATCAAGTGCCCATACATGTGTGGGTTCATTTCTGGGTCTTCAATTCTGTTCCATTGTTCTATCTGTCTGTCTCTGTACCAATACCATGCAGTTTTTATCACTATTGCTCTGTAATACTGCTTGAGTTCAGGGATAGTGATTCCCCCTGAAGTCCTTTTATTATTGAGGATAGTTTTAGCTATCCTGGGTTTTTTTGTTATTCCAGATGAATTTGCAAATTGTTCTGTCTAACTCTTTGAAGAAATGGATTGGTATTTTGATGGGGATTGCATTGAATCTGTAGATCACTTTTGGTAGAATGGCCATTTGTACTATATTAATCCTGAGTTAGGCTCTTTTCTGACTGGATCTAACTTGAAATACCCCATATATTAAAACCTATATTTGGACACATGGCTGGTTACCTTATTCAGGTACTATGTTTCTGTCTCCTCACATCTTCTCAGAGCAACCCTATTGCCTAGCTCTATCACAGAATTCTCTCTGCCTTCAGGATGTCCTACCCACTCTTCTATCCTTTCCTACAGGCCATAGGTATTTTAATTTATATGTGATGTATACATTCAATATACAAGAAATTCTGTCTACACTCAGGTTATAAGATAAACAATTAAATGGAACCTCATGAAACTGAAACTTGAAAGTTTTTGTAAAGCAAAGGACACTTTCAATAGGACGAAATTGCAGCCTACAGATCAGTAAAGCTTTTTCCCCAGCCCTACATTTGATAGAGGGCTAATATCCAACAATTATAAAGAACCAAAGAAGTTAAATACCAACAACCCAAATATCCCAATTAGAAAATGGGGTACAGTGCTAAGCACACAATTTTTCAATAGAGGAATATCAAATGATTGAGAAGCACTTAAGATTGAAGAAGCTGAAGATGATGGTAAGCTCCCAGAGACTAAGCCACCAAACAAAAAGCATACGTGGGCTGGTCTGTAGACTCCAGAACATAAGTAACAGAGGTCTGCCTTGTCTGGACTCTGGGAGAGGATATGCCTAATCCTGTAGAGACTTGATGCCCCAGTGAAGGAGGATGAAAGGAAAGGGAGATGGGTGAGTGAGTGAGGGGATTGGGTGGGTAGGTGGGAGACCACCCTCTCAGAGACAAAAGGGAGGAAGAGATGGTAAAGAACTCCTAGGGGGAACTGAGAAGTGGTGGTAACATTTGGAATGTAAATAAATAAAAGTATTTTTTAAAGACAAAAGAAAATAAACGTTCAAAGTCCTTAGTCAACAGGGAAATGCAGTCAAAATGACCTGAGGTTCCATATTACACCAGTGAGAATGGCTAAGATCAAAAACTCAGGTGATAACACATGCTGGCAAAGATGTGGAGAAAGAACACTCCCCCATTGCTGGTGGGAGGGCAAATTTGTTAAAGCACTTTGGAAATAAAATTGACAGTTTTCCTCGAAAACTGGGAACTGTTCTACCTCAAGACCAAGCTATACCATTCCTGGGCATATACCAAAATGATGCCCTACTATACCACAGGGACACTTGCTCAACTATGTTCGTAGCATTTTTATTCATAAGAGCCAGAAATTGGAAAAAACCTAGATGTTCCTCAACTGGATGATGGTTAAAGAAAATTTGGTACATCTATACAAGGGAGTAATCTAGTAAACACAAAGAGATCATGAATTTGGCAGGTAAATAGATGGAACTTGAAAACATCATCCTGGGTGAAGTAACTCAGACCCAAAAAAGTTAAGTATTGTATGTACTCACTTGTCAGTGGATATGAGGTATAAAATACAGTATATCAATGGTACAATACATAGACCTAAAGATGCTAACAAGAAGGAAGGTCCAAACAAGGATGCCTGAATCTCACTTAGAAGAGGTAATAAAATAATCACAGGAGGTACATGGAGGTAGGGAACTGCATTCAAGAGAGGATAGGGAGGGGAATGGAGGAAGGTTCAGGATCTGGTGGGGGGAGACAGGAGAGATGGCCAGATGGTCATAAGAATTAACGAAAATCTGCAGCTGGTGGGGTTGGGAGTGTGGCGAATCTCAAATATGTACTAGAGACCTGGCATGGGGAGGCTCCCAAAGAATCATCTCCTTTAAGATTCTTCCCACTCCTCCATTCTTATCACAGGCCTTCTTTCTCTCTTTAGAAAAAAAAACAGAAAGAATCAGAATGAAACAGAGCAAACAAACAAAAAACTCAAAGAAAAATGAGAAAAATATATACAAGCAGGAACACATAAAAATCCACACCACAGTCTGGACAGATGGAGACAAAGTTTGGAGCAGAGACTAAAAGAATGGCTATTTAGAGCCTGTCCCACCTGGGGATCCAGCCTATATACATACAGCCACCAAACCCAGACAATATTTTTGATGCCAAGAAGTGCATGCTGACAGGAGCCTGCTATAGCTGTCTCCTGAGAGGCTCTGCCAGAGCCTGACGAATATAGAGGCAAATGCTAGCAGGCAACTATTGAACTGAGAACGGGGTCCCCACTGGAGGAGATAGAGAAAGGATTGAAGGAGCAGAAGGGGTTGGCAATACCAACCAACCAGAGCACCTAGAGACTAAACTACTACCCAAAGTATACACATGGACAGACCCATGGCTCCAGCTGCATATGTAGCAGAGGATGGCCTTTTTCAGCATGAATGGGTGAAGAAGCCCTTAGTTTTGCCAAGGCTGGATCCCCCAGTCTAGGGGAATGTCAGGGCAGGGAGGTGGAAGGGTTGGGTGGTTGGGGAGGGGGAACACATTCAAAGAAGAAGGGGAAGGGGGGGACAAGATAAGGGGATTATGGATGGGAAACCAGGAAAGGAGATAACATTTGAAATGTAAATTTAAAAAGTCCAATTTAAAAAAAAATGAAGGAACACTTTTCATGCTCTCCTCACAATAAAGATTATTTTCCCACACATGTGGTTCTGTTCTGGGGATTCAGTGCTGAAAGAGGAGGGATAATTTGTAAGGTAAATATCTCCTCCATTACCAACACTCTAAATGCCTGCTCACTTGGAATGCCACCCCCTTCACTGCCTAGAAGCTTCTTCTATATGAAGAAGCTATATGTTTTCTTCTATAGGAATAATTCCTGATGGAGACATGACTTTAAAATCAGGGTCCCCACATATTCAAAGTTCAAAGAGTGAGGCACAAGCAATAGCACAGCCTGAGAGGACAAGAAGATATACTGAACGTTACCTTGTTTCTGCATCTGAAGAAAATATGCTTCTTGTAGGCACATGAAATGCAAGTCACCCAATTTTTTCCTTTCTAATAACTCCCAATTAATCAGCCTCTATACCTTTAGTGACTGCTTTATTAGTCTTCTATTGAAGTCTTTTGTTTTTTGTTTACTCTCAATAAATATATTTACTTGAGATTGAGTACAAAGGAAGTACATACCCACATGTATTTTCAACTTGATGAGAGAGAGAGAGAGAGAGAGAGAGAGAGAGAGAGAGAGGGAGGGAGAGAGAGGGCGAGAGCGAGAGGGGGGAAGGGAAAGAGAGAGAGAGAGAGAGAGAGAGAGAGAGAGAGAGAGAGAGAGAGAGAGAGATTCATACAAGCAAGTTGTCACTGGTCTTTTTTGTAAAACCCTGTCTTCTTTTCTTCTATACTTCCTTCTCTTGCTTTTCTTCTTCCTCCTTTCCTCCTTTGCTTTCTTCTCTTGCTTCTCCCCTTCATCAACCTTTTTCTATTTCATGTCCTTTTTCTTATTTTCCATCACAACTTTCCCCTACCTTCCTGATTTTTCTTCATGTTTGTTTAACTTTAGGGGTTCTTAAGAGTGAAGCTTTCTCCTATGCCTTTTTTTCCAGAAATTATCTTTCTTTAACTTTTTAAGAAGGAAGGAAGGAAGGAAGGAAGGATGGATTCAAAGGAGGGATCATTGTAAGAGAAAAGTTACAGAGTGTTTGGACTTAAATAATTCTATTAATTGATAATTTTCAAAGTTCAAGTATAAAAGATCAGTAACTCTATACAGGCATGAAAGCATAAATTCATGGTGATCTCAGCTCAGGAAATGTCCAATGTAATCCTTTCATTACCATCAAATTCAACATTACTTATCTTAATCCTTGGTCCCTAATCTTGGAATTAAGGACACCAAGTATATTTCTAATTTCTATATTTCTAATTGTCTAAATGAAGTGCATCTTCATATAAACTACTTGACATATGAAGTGCATCTTCATATAAAGTACCCTTTTAGCTTAGTTTATTAGAAGATAGGTTCATGGTCAAAAGCAGCCATAACACAGCATTGATGTGGGAGAGCAATAGAAGAGATAGTACAATATTGAAGGCAGCATGATGGCATATTTTCATGATATGTTATTGTAAGTTGTACATATGATAGGGACTTGTCTTCGGTTGTAAGAGCCGCAAGGGAGAAAGACACTGGGACAATACTTCAAAGTTATCTTGGTGTTTGGAATCATATTTTGGGAGAACTGTACTACTTTCATGGCTTCAATGTCCTGCAAGTCATGTCCTATGTCTAGAAGGACAAACTCGAGAGGACTGTGGTTAGATTTCACAGAAAAGGAAAGTGTTATCTGGAGCATTAGTGATTTAACTCTATAAATGACTTGTTTCTATATAATGACTCTTTCTATTAAGATTTTATTGGTGTTGATATTAAAGCAGGAGATGTACAAGGAAACGTTTGTAGTACTGAGCCTTTTACTTTGCTCCTTAAATTCATATATTAATGTTAAGTACATGATATACATGATTATATAAATGTGTGTTTGTATGTATCTGTGTTATGTAAATGTGTGTTTGTATGTGTCTGTGTGTGTATGTGTGTACGTACAGACAGTACTGAATGTGTATCCACATATAGTGCCATAGTTAGCCCACAAAATTTCACTTCACTAAAATGGCTGAAACTTCAATTGTGAGGTCACAGCAGATTGGAATATGGTGACACCACATAATTCTCAAAGCTATAGATCAGGACTACAGTCTTGCTCCAAGACCTTGGGGCTGACTTGATCCATTCAGGAGTCCTAAAGGCATATGAGAAGAGTGTGAGAGGAGTGGTAAGTGGGGTGGGAAAGGAACAGAGTGTATTTGGACCTTGTAGCCAAACTAATCACCTGCTCTGAACCACTGATAGTCACTAGTTCACTTGAGGATACCACTCAAGGTCAGTAGAGGCTCTTTTGACCTTCTACAATCTATGGTATGGGTTTAAATTCACTCATGAAAATGTACAGCTGACCTTTTTACATGTATACTTTCACAGTATTTTGTATATTCATAGTATTTTGGAATGGTTATCAACTATCTTCCACAATGGAAATTGTGCCCTCAGTGAATTTCAGATTCTGTTTCTCCCTGCAGGGTGCCTAGAAACTACCAGTGTGTTGTCTACTTCTGTCAAGTTACCTGTCTTAGGGACATTATATGGAATAACATGGTGACTGTCATATTTTGGGTACTAATGTCCTCAAGTTTTATCCATGTCGTCGCATCTGTTTCTAGGGTATACATAGGATTGTCATTATATTGCCCATCAAATTGGCCTCTAATTTACCATGGTGTTGATATTTTGATGTACACTGTCTCTACAAACATAACATATGTTCTGTCCTTGTACCCTTAGCTGGAGGCGGTATTTTGGGAGGTTCGAAACAGTTAAAAAGATATTACATAGTTGGAGGAAATTCAAATTAAAATTTGTGGTTTTCCAAGAGCACATCAAAACAATCATCCACCATGATCAAGTAGGCTTCATCCCAGGCATGCAGGGATGGTTTAATATCTGAGGAAAACCATCAACGTGATCCATTATATAAACAAACTGAAAAAGAACAAAACCATATGATCATTTCATTAGATGCTGAAAAGCATTTGACAAAATTCAACACCCTTCATGATAAAAGTCCTGGAGATAAACAACTTCCAGCAAAGTGGCTGGTATAAAATTAACTCAAATAAAAGTAGCCTTCCTCTACAAAAGAAACAAGCCGAGAAAGAAATTAGGGAAAGCGACACCCTTCATAATAGACCCAAATAATATAAAAATACCTCGGTGTGACTTTAACCAAGCAAGTAAAGATCTGTACAATAAGAACTTTAAGACACTGAAGAAAGAAATTGAAGAAGACCTCAGAAGGTGGAAAAAAATCTCCCATGCTCATGGATTGGCAGGATTAATATAGTAAAAATGGCCATTTTACCAAAAAGCGATCTACAGATTCAATGCAATCCCCATCAAAATACCAATCCAATTCTTCAAAAGTTAGACAGAACAATTTGCAAATTCATCTGGAATAACAAAAACCCAGGATAGCTAAAACTATCCTCAACAATAAAAAAAAAAAAAAAAAAAAAAAAAAAAAGACTTCAGGGAATCACTATCCCTGAACTCAAGCAGTATTACAAACAATAGTGATAAAAACTGCATAGTATTGGTACAGAGACAGACAGATAGACCAATGGAACAGAATTGAAGACCCAGAAATGAACCCACACACCTATGGTCATTGATTTTTGACAAAGGCCAAATCCATCAATGGAAAAAAAGATAGCATTTTCAGCAAATGGTGCTGGTTCAACTGGAGGTCAACATGTGAAGAATGCAGATCGATCCATGCTTATCACCCTGTACAAAGCTTAAGTCCAAGTGGATCAAGGACCTCCACATCAAACCAGACACACTCAAACTAATAGAAGAAAAACTAGGGAAGCATCTGGAACACATGGGCACTGGAAAAAATTTCCTGAACAAAACACCAATGGCTTATGCTCTAAGATCAAGAATCGACAAATGGGATCTCATAAAACTGCAAAGCTTCTGTAAGGCAAAGGACACTGTGGTTAGGACAAAACGGCAACCAACAGATTGGGAAAAGATCTTTACCAATCCTACAACAGATAGAGGCCTTATATCCAAAATATACAAAAGAACTCAAAAAGTTAGACCGCAGGGACAAATAACCCTATTAAAAATGGGGTTCAGAGCTAAACAAAGAATTCACAGCTGAGGAATGCCCGAATGGCTGAAAACACCTAAAATGTTCAACATCTTTAGTCATCAGGAAATGCAAATCAAAACAACCCTGAGATTTCACCTCACACCAGTGAGAATGGCTAAGATCAAAAACTCAGGTGACAGCAAATGCTGGCGAGGATGTGGAGAAAGAGGAACACTCCTCCATTGTTGGTGGGATTGCAGACTGGTACAACCATTCTGGAAATCAGTCTGGAGGTTCCTCAGAAAATTGGACATTGAACTGCCTGAGGATCCAGCTATACCTCTCTTGGGCATATACCCAAAAAAGATGCTAACATATAAAAAAAGACACGTGCTCCACTATGTTCATCGCAGCCTTATTTATAATAGCCAGAAGCTGGAAAGAACCCAGATGCCCTTCAACAGAGGAATGGATACAGAAAATGTGGTACATCTACACAATGGAATATTACTCAGCTATAAAAACAACGACTTTATGAAATTAAATAGGCAAATGGTTGGAACTGGAAAATATCATCCTGAGTGAGCTAACCCAATCACAGAAAGACATACATGGTATGCACTCATTGATAAGTGGCTATTAGCCCAAATGCCTGAATTACCCTAGATGCCTAGAACAAATGAAACTCAAGACGGATGATCAAAATGTGAATGCTTCACTCCTTCTTTAAAGGAACAAAATACCCTTGGCAGGAAAGAGGGCAAAAGATTAAAACAGAGACTGAAGGGACACCCATTCAGAGCCTGCCCACATGTGGCCCCATATATATACAGCCACCCAATTAGACAAGATGGATGAAACAAAAAAGTGCAGAAGTGTGGATCGCTCCTGAGAGACACAGCCAGAATACAGCAAATACAGAGGCAATGCCAGCAGCAAACCACTGAACTGAGAATAGGACCCCGTTGAAGGAATCAGAGAAAAGAACTGGAAGAGCTTGAAGGGCTCAAGACCCCATATGTACAACAATGCCAAGCAACCAGAGCTTCCAGGGACTAAGCCACTACCTAAAGACTATACATGGACTGACCCTGGACTCTGACCTCATAGGTAGCAATGAATATCCTAGTAAGAGCACCAGTGGAAGGGAAGCCCTGGGTCCTGCTAAGACTGAACCCCCAGTGAACTAGACAGTTGGGGGGAGGGCGGCAATAGGGGGAGGGTGGGGAGGGGAACACCCATAAGGAAGGGGAGGGGGGAGGGGGATGTTTGCCCGGAAACCGGGAAAGGGAATAACACTCGAAATGTATATAAGAAATATTCAAGTTAATAATAAAAAAAAAAAAAAAAAATTTGTGGTTTTGAAGATTTTCTCTTGTCCGTACTCTACTTCCTGTCCACTAGGAAGTGAGTAGAATCTGTCCATACTCTACTTCCTGTCCACTAGGAAGTGAGTAGAATCTGACCCTTGAACTCACAACAATAATGATATGCATCACATATCTAAACCAGTTGACCCAAGGGTTCAGACTCAAAGATACAAAAATATATGGAGATATTTTTAATATTTGTTACAATAATAATCACCCATGCCACTTTAAATTATTCTTTCTGTGTATTTTGCTCATAAATACATAATACAAATCAGCAGATACATATGCATTTGCAGTGGTTAAATTTAATGCTTTTCCAATTATACTGAGGTTTGAAAGATGGAACATGCACAAGACTAAAAACAATGATTTGAATTTCAACTATTCTTAGATTATAGTGATAAAGGTGATCAACACTCCATCATGATGCTGGGACATGGAATATTTTTCTGTCTTTGTGGATCTCTCTGTCTTACTCTACTCTTCTTGTCTCTATTTCTTTCCTCTGTAGGGGAAATAACCAAGGCGAATATTAAGAAAATGTTTCTCAAAGTCCAGCTATCTCATTCAGATACCTTTCCACTCAGTATTCTCTAATGAAAGGATCCAAAAGCTGGTTCTCTTATTATTGTTGATATCCAGAGAAATGGTAAAAGAGGGAGATGGACATACAGCTTAGTAGTTGAGGCAGTATATTGATCCTGCAAAGGATTCAATTTTATTTTCAAATATTTGTGTAAAATGGCTCATAATCAGTATGACTTGAGTTCCAGAGTATCTGATACCTCTGCTATCCATCAGTACATGGACTCTCACACACAACCCACACTATTAAAATAAAAATAAATAAATGACAATAAGAGAAATGGGCATGTTTATGCTTTCCTATTTTTATTGTAGATGCTTGTGGTTGTTTCAATATGTTTGTCTCAGGGAGTGGCACTATTTGCAGATATAGCCTTGTTGGAGTAGGTGTGACTTATTGGAGGAAGTGAGTCACTGTGGGGGTCTGTTTAAGACCCTCATCCTAGCTGCCTGAATGCCAGTCTTCTCCTAATGGCCTTCAGATGAAGAGGGGGAACTCTCAGCTCCTCCTAAACCATGACTGCCTTGATGATTCCATGTTCCTGCCTCTAGAATAATGGACTAAACTTCTGAACATGTAAGCCAGCCCCAATTAAATGTTATCCTTATAGGAGTTGCCTTAGTCATGTTGTCTTTTCATAGCAGTAAAATGCTAAGACAATGCCATAAAATACTCTTTTGTAATATTTATATCTAATATGAGATCTTCCTTTCTCATGGTAAGTACATGTGCACATATCTATATCTATATCTATATCTATATCTATATCTATATCTATATCTATATCTATATCTATATCTATGTCTATATGTCTCTCTCTCTCTCTCTCTCTCTCTCTCTCTCTCTCTCTATATATATATATATATATATATATATATATATATATTCATTGATTCCTGGGAGCTTTCTCTGTGCCAGGTCTCTTACATGACCTAGAGATGTCCTCTTTTCCCTAATTCCTAAAGTGTGTTTCTTGTAGTCAGCAGAATGTTGCATCTACTGGGTTACTTTGTGTCTTTTATTGGTGAAATCGAGTCCATTGATGTTGAGAGATATTAATTAGTAATGGTTGCTAGCTCCTGTTATTACAATGTTGGTGGTGGTACTCTGTGTGTGTGTGTGTGTGTGTGTGTGTGTGTGTGTGTGTTTCTCCTCTTTTGGTTTTAATGTGAGGTGATTAATTTCTTGTGTTTTTCTGGGTGTAGCTATCCTTCTGTTGGAATTTCCCTTCTAGTATGCTTCATAGGACTGTGTTAGTAGAATGATATTATTTAAATTTGGATTTTCATGTAATACCTTGGTTTCTTTATCTATGGTGATTGAAAGGTATCGTTGCCTGGGCTTATATTTGTGATCTCTTAGGGACTACAAGAAATCTATCTGTTCAGCAACTTCTGGCTTTTAGAGTCTCTGCTGAGAAGTCAGGTATGTTTCTGATAGGTCTGCCTTTATGTGTTAGTTGTTCTTTTCTCTTGTAGTTTTTGTTTTTCTTTCTTCATTCTGTACATTTAGTGTTTTGTTGTTAGGACCTGGGAAGATTTATTTGTTTCCTCATTAAAGTCCTCTATCATCTTCATAAGATGAGATTTAAGGTCATCATCTTGCTCTTTAGGTTTGTTAGGATATTGAAAGCTTGTTGTAGTAATATAGATAGGTTCTGATTGTGTCAAATTACCTTGGCTTTTGTTGATTGTGTTCTTGCAATTGCCTTTAGCCTTCTGGTTGTCTCTGGTTTTGGTTGGCATGCTAATTTTTCAGATTAGCAGGCACCTGGAACTCACTGTCCCATGTGACAGCAGGCCTCCCTGGTAGCAGTCAGAGTTGTGGCCTGGGGAATGGAGTGCAATGCCAAGATCATAGGTAGAGATGTAAAACAGAAGATGGAGTACAGAAATGATGGGGAAGTTCTTATGGCTGCTAGACTTGCTTAGGGCAAGCAGTTAGAGCATTGGGGTATGAGTGTCTCACATGGTGTCCTGGATTGGAGCCTAAAAGTATTTTTAAGGCTGGGGGTATAGTTGCTTGGTGAACAGCTTTCAAACATGCCTGATGCCCTATCTTCAGCCTCCAGTATGAGAAAATAATAATTTGTTCAAGACAACTCATTAAAAATATATGTTTGTTTATATCCTATCTACTTGGATTGTTCTCTCTTGTCATTAAACATGATTTTATAAGAATAAAACAAAGAGTTATTAAAATGTAATACTGCGTTGATTTTAAATGCACATTTCTTTGCAAAGAGGGTTTTTGACTTGTTGTTAAGGTGCATGCTTCTGATTTTGTAGAAAAGTTGGCTTCAAGGAAATGAAATTCTGTGGGTCACTTCTTATCACCCATACATTTTTTCTTCTGGGTACCAAGGACACATGTAAAAGGCCCATGACACTTTTGGACAGGTAGTGTGGATCACTGTAGAGAGTTTTCTTAGCATGCACCAGGTCTGTTTTAGTTAGAGTTTTACTGCTGTGAACAGACAACATGACCAATGCAACTCTTATAAAGACAACATTTAATTGGAGATGTTTTACAGGCTTAGAGGTTTAGTACATTATTATCAAGGTAGGAAAAAGGCAGCATCCAGGCAGGCATGGTACAGAAGGAGCTGAGAATTCTATGTCTTCCTCTGAAGGCTGCTAGCAGAATACTGGCTTCCAAACAGCAAGGATGAGTGTCTTAAAGCCCACAGTGATACTACTCCAACAAGGCCACACCTACTCCAACAGAGCCACATCCTCTAATAGTGCTACTCTCAGAGCAGAGCACATAGAAACCATTACAAGGTCTGAATTATAACCACAGTACTTTATAGAACAAGAGTAACAAGTATAATAAGAAAACCCTCACAAAATTTACACACCTTGGTTTATGTCCATAATCTCAGAACTTGGGAGAATTAAATAGGTGAAATAACTAAATTGTGAGATCGTTAGAGACTACACAGTGATTTCAATGCAAGTCTTTCATATATAGTGAGATCATGCTCTAACTCCACACAAATAAATACATATCACTGTACAGTATCTGCTTACTCTATACTGACTATTTAGCTGGCTTGTGATTGAGACATTTTCAGGTTCCTAAAACAGTTGTTTTGACACGTGGCAAGTATTACAGGTAATAAGTCTTTTGCTATATATTAATGTTTAGGATATATGCATATATCATAATTTGTCCTCTATTATTTGAAGCTATGTGTTTATTTTATTGTTAACTATGTAATTTTGCAGAAAGTTATATTATATATTCCTCTTTGCCCTGGAACTTACTACATAGAATATACTAGCTTTGAAGATATCTTTTATTTCTGTCTCCTGGCTGTTGAGTTTATAGATATGAGCCCCTACATTCTAGCTTGATAATATTTTAATGAAGTCTTTTTTTAATTTTCTTTTTGTTAAGAGTCAAGCATGTGGAAGAAATATCTAAAAATGTAAGCATCCATGTACTACAAAAAGATTAAATGCTGTTCAAGATTTCAGTTCAATCCATACAACCAAAAAATAAAAACCAAACAAAACAAAAATACTCATAGTCCAAGTTTCCCACATACAATGCAAATAAAAAGAACTTATATCCACAGAACTCCCTACTGCATGGTTCTCATTTTACAGAACAGTCAAAATTTTATATTAAGATGTTGGGTAATACTCAGCTGAGTCAACTAGAAGTCAACTAAATAAAACAGCATAGTTGACTTCTAGTTAACTCAACTGAGTATTACCCAACATCTTAACATAAAATGATCTCTCTGTGTGTGCTCCTGTGTGGGATTATATGTATGTGCATATTTGTACAGATACCCATGGAAGCCAGAGTTGCTTGGAAATGGAGTTTCAGGCAACTGTGAACTGCCTGATGTCAATCTTAAGACCTGAACCCAAATTCTTTGAAACAGCAGATTATTCTCCAAAACATCAAGCCATCTCTCCAGCTACTAATGTATGACATATTTTTAAGGATGGAGGCACTATAATTATTTGCTCCATGATAGATTATTTTTTAGTTTTATTTATAAATTTTATGTTCTTGTATATGACATGTTAGAAAACTATTAATTCAAAGGAAGAAATAAAAATCTCTGCATCTTTGTAAATTTTATCTTAATAACTTAATGAGTAGCCTTGAAATTTAGTTTACATCCATAATTACAGGATACAAGCTATTTCATTCTGTGCTCTTTATATACAATATATTGCAAATGACTTACTTTGGCTTATCAAATTGATAATGGTTATAATTGGAAAGAGTAACAATTTAGTAGAGTCTATCACGCCTGGGATGACTTAGGACACTTAGTCTGGAGAATTTTTGAGTACCAGGACACACTGGGATGCATTAGAAAGGCTAGACTATGGAGGGAAGATGCAGGAAAAATCGGCAATAAAAAATAACTCAGCTGACACAGTAGAACTTGCCGATAATTTTTGCTACTCAAGAGGCCAAAGAAGGTTTAAAAATATGAGGCCAACCACAGTTTTATAGTGGTTCAAGGTTTTCCTTAACAAGTGAAATTCTGTCTCTGAAAATATTAAAGAAAGCAATGTAAGTGAAATAATGGAGAAGGTCTCACTTTCATATCTTGTGATCAAGATTGCAAAATTTTGAAAATATTTAGTATACAAATTCAACTAGCTTAGATCTACCCAAAAGAAATGTGACCATAAATCAAAAAAATTAATGTATGCTTTTAAACTCATACAACATTGTTTTAGGTACTTCTTAGAGATACTATAAATGTCTAAAATTGAGGAGTGAGTAGGCAAACTATATGGTTTATACCGAGGAATGCTAATTAGCATAAAAGGAAAAGGGCCTGTTTACGGTCTTATTGAAATGTCTACATGTGTTCTCCAAGGAACTAAAACTTGTTCAGATGGTCTGTTACAGTTAACTGTGATGGAAGCTCAAGGCAGGAACTTGCTGGATGGAACTAATTCAGACACCATAATCCCTATAAACTTCTTCAATAGATCTTCTCACCCCACTTTCTTTTGCTTTTTTTTTTTTTCATCTTTATTAAATTAGGTATTTTTTTAAGTTGGAATTTTTTTATTTACATTTCTTTTTTTTTCTTTATTAACTTGAGTATTTCTTATTAACATTTCGATTGTTATTCCCTTTCCCGGTTTCCGGGCCAACATCCCCCTACCCTTTCCCTTCCCCTTCTATACGGGTGTTCCCCTCCCGGTCCTCCCCCATTACCGCCCTCCTCCCCAACAATCACGTTTACTGGGGGTTCAGTCTTAGCAGGACCAAGGGCTTCCCCTTCCACTGGTGCTCTTACTAGGCTATTCATTGCTACCTATGAGGTTGGAGCCCAGGGTCAGTCTATGTATAGTCTTTGGGTAGTGGTTTAGTCCCTGGAAGCTCTGGTTGGTTGGCATTGTTGTTCATATGGGGTTTCAAGCCCCTTCAAGCTATTCCAGTCCTTTCTCTGATTCCTTCAATGGGGGTCCCTTTCTCAGTTCAGTGGTTTGCTGCTGGCATTCGCCTATGTATTTGCTGTATTCTGGCTGTGTCTCTCAGGAGAGATCTACATCCGGTTCCTGTCGGCCTGTACTTCCTTGCTTCATCCATCTTGTCTAATTGGGTGGCTGTATATGTATGGGCCACATGTGGGGCAGGCTTTGAATAAGTGTTCCTTCTGCCTCTGTTTTAATCTTTGCCTCCCTATTCCCTGCCAAGGGTATTCTTGTTTCCCTTTTAAAGAAGGAGTGAAGCATTCATATTTTGATCATCTGTCTTGAGTTTCATGTGTTCTGTGCATCTAGGGTAATTCAAGCATTTGGGCTAATAGCCACTTATCAATGAGTGCATACCATTTGTGTATTTCTGTGATTGGGTTATGTCACTCAGGATGATGTTTTCCAGTTCCATGCATTTGCCTATGAATTTCATAAAGTCATTGTTTTTGATAGCTGAGTAATATTCCATTGTGTAGATGTACCACAGTTTCTGTATCCATTCTTCTGTTGAAGGGCATCTGGGTTCTTTCCAGCTTCTGGCTATTATAAATAAGGCTGCTTTGAACATAGTGGAGCACGTGTCTTTGTTATATGTTGGGGCATCTTTTGGGTATATACCCAAGAGAGGTATAGCTGGGTCCTCAGGTAGTTCAATGTCCAATTTTCTGAGGAACCTCCAGACTGATTTCCAGAATTGTTGTACCAGTCTGCAATCCCACCAACAATGGAGGAGTGTTCCTCTTTCTCCACATCTTTGCCAGCATTTGCTGTCCCTTGATTTTTGACTTTAGTCATTCTGACTGGTGTGAGGTGAAATCTCAGGGTTGTTTTGGTTTGCATTTCCCTTATGACTAAAGATTTTGAACACTTCCTTAGGTGTTTCTCAGCCATTAGGCATTCCTCAGCTGTGAATTCTCTGTTTAGCTCTGAACCCCATTTTTTAATAGGGTTATTTGTCTCCTTGCTGTCTACCTTCTTCAGTTCTTTGTATATTTTGGATATCAGCCCTCTATCTGATGTAGGATTGCTAAAGATCTTTTCCCAATCTGTTGGTTGCCGTTTTGTCCTAACCACAGTGTCCTTTGCCTTACAGAAGCTTGGCAGTTTTATGAGATCCCATTTGTCAATTCTTGATCTTAGAGCATAAGCCATTGGTGTTTTGTTCAGGAAATTTGCTCCAGTGCCTATGTGTTCAAGATTCTTCCCCACTTTTTCTTCTATTAGTCTGAGTGTATCTGATTTTATGTGGAGGTCCTTGATCCACTTGGACTTAAGCTTTGTACAGGGTGATAAGCATGGATTGATCTGCATTCTTCTACATGTTGACCTCCAGTTGAACCAGCACCATTTGCTGAAAATGCTATCTTTTTTCCATTGGATGGTTTTTGACTCCTTTGCCAAAAATCAAGTGACCATAGGTGTATGAGTTCATTTCTGGGTCTTCAATTCTATTCCATTGGTCTATCTATCTGTCTCTGTACCAATACTATGCAGTTTTTATCACTAATGCTCTGTAATACTGCTTGAGTTCAGGGATAGTGATTCCCCCAGATGTCCTTTTATTATTGAGGATAGTTTTAGCTATCCTGGGTTTTTTGTTATTCCAGATGAATTTGCAAATTGTTCTGTCTAACTCTTTGAAGAATTGGATTGTATTTTGATGGGGATTGCATTGAATCTGTAGATCGCTTTTGGTAAAATGGCCATTTTTACTATATTATTCTTGCTAATCCATGAGCATGTGAGATCTTTCCATCTTCTGAGTTCCTCTTCAATTTCTTTCTTCAGAGGCTTGAAGTTCTTACCATTCAGATCTTTCACTTGCTTGGTTAAAGTCACACCAAAGTATTTTATATTATTTGGGACTATTATGAGGGGTGTCGTTTCCCTAATTTCTTTCTCGACTTGTTCTTTGCGTAGAGGAAGGCTACTGATTTATTTGAGTTAATTTTATACCCAGCCACTTTGCTGAAGGCTTGAGTGCCCCTATCTTCCTGTTCCCAGAGACTGTATACAATTTCCTCTTGGGCCAGGGATGTGAGTATGGGTGGGCAGTATTGGTGGTCTCTCCTGTTCTGCAGTTTCAGGAGTGCCCCTCAGTCCAAGCGGTGAGCTCCCTCTCACATGGGGTTTGGGAGCAGGGAGCTGCGGGCCAGGATCAGCGAGGTTGGGGCTCCAGCTAAAAACCGGAAGTGTCTAGTCCCAGAGGAATTTTGCCTCTCTGTGTCCTGAGTCCACCAAGCAGGTCACTTGGAGCAGAAAAGTTGGTCTTACCTATGGTCCAGTGGCTCAAGTTGCTCCTGGGGGAGAGCTGCTTTTGACCTGTCAGTGAGGGCAGCAACCAGAAGGGCCTGCCCTGCCTTTCCCGTGAGCCCCGGTGCACTGGGGTCCCAGATGGCGTTAGGTGTTTTCCTCTGGAGTCAGAAAGGTGGGCACAGTGTAGTCTCTTCTGGCTTCCCAGGCGTGTCTGCCCCTCTGAAGATTTAGCTCTCCCTCTCATGGGATTTGGGTGCAGGGAGCTGTTGACTGGGTCCCTTCAGATCTGGGCAATGTCTGGACCCCAGGGGACCTGCTGCTTGAGTGCCCCTATCTTTCTGTTCCCTATACAGTTTCCTCTTGGGACAGGGATATGGGCAGGGTTGGGCAGTATTGATGATTTCTCCTGCTCTGCAGTCTCCTCACCCTCTTTTCTTTCTTTTTTTTAATTTTTTTTATTAACAGTATTTCTTCTTTACATTTTAGATTTTTATTCCCTTTCTTTCTGGCAACATACTCCTAACCCTCCGTCCCCTTCTATATGGGTGTTCCCCTCCCCATCCTCCCCATTACCCCTCCCCCAAAATCATGTTCTGGGAGTTCAGTCTTAGCAGGGACCAAGGGCTTCCCCTTCCACTGGTGCTCTTACTAGGCTATTCATTGCTACCTATGAGGTTGGAGCCAGGATCAGTCCATGTAGTCTTTGGGTAGTGGCTTGTCCTGGAAGCTCCTGGTTGCTTGGCATTGTTGTTCATATGGGCTCTTCTCTTCCAGGCCTTTCTCTGATTCCTTCAATGGGGGTCCCATTCTCAGTTCAGTGCTTTGCTACTGGCATTCGTCTATGTATTTGCTGTATTCTGGCTGTGTCTCTCAGGAGAGATCTACATCCGGTTCCTGTCGGCCTACACTTCTTTGCTGCATCCATCTTGGCTAATTGGGTGGCTGTACATGTATGGGCCACATGTGGGACAGACTCTGAATGTGTGTTCTTTCTGCCTCTGTTTTAAACTTTGCCTCCCTATTCCCTGCCAAGGGTATTCTTGTTCCCCTTTTAAAGAAGGAGTGAAGCATTCACAATTTGATTATCTGTCTTGGGTTTCATGTGTTCTGTGCATCAAGAGCAATTTAAGCATTTGGGCTCATAGCCACTTAACAATGAGTGCATACCTTGTGTGTTTTTCTGTGATTGGGTAACCTCACTCAGGATGATATTTTCTAGTTCCAAACATTTGCCAATGAATTTCATAAGGGCAATGTTTTTGATAGCTGAGTAATAGTCCATTGTGTAGATGTACCACATTTTCTGTATCCATTCCACTGTTGAAGGGCATCTGGGTTCTTTCCAGCTTCTGGCTATTAAAATTAAGGGTGCTATGAACAAAATGGAGCATGTGTCTTTGTTATATGTTGGGGCATCTTTTGGGTATATGCCCAAGAGGGGTATAGCTGGGTCCTCAGGTACTTCAAAGTCCAGTTTTCTGAGGAACCTCCAGACTGAATTCCAGAATTGTTGTACCAGTCTGCAATCCCACCAACAATGGAGGAGTGTTCCTCTTCTCCACATCCTCGCCATAATTTGCAGTCACCTGAGTTTTCGATCTTAGCCATTCTCACTGGTGTGAGTTGAAATCTGAGGGTTGTTTTGATTTGCATTTCCCTGATGACTAAAGATGTTGAACATTTCTTTAGGTGTTTCTCAGCCATCAGGCATTCCTCAGCTGTGAATTCTTTGTTTAGCTCTGAACCCCATTTTTTAATAGGGTTATTTGTCTCCCTGTGGTCTAACTTCTTGAGTTCTTTGTATATTTTGGATATAAGGCCTCTATCTGTTGTAGGATTGGTAAAGATCTTTTCCCAATATGTTGGTTGCCGTTTTGTCCTAACCACAGTGTCCTCTGCCTTACAGAAGGTTTGCAGTTTTATGAGATCCCGTTTGTCAATTCCTGATCTTAGAGCATAAGCCATTGGTGTTTTGTTCAGGAATTTTTTTTCCAGTGTTAGAGATGCTTCCCCACTTTTTTTTTCTATTAGTTTGAGTATATCTGGTTTGATGTGGAGCTCCTTGATCCACTTGGACTTAAGCTTTGTACAGGGTGATAAGCATGGATCGATCTGCATTCTTCTACATGTTGACCTCCAGTTGAACCAGCACCATTTGCTGAAAAAGCTATCTTTTTTCCATTGGATGGTTTTGCCTCCTTTGTCAAAATCCAGTGACCATAGGTGTGTGGTTCATTTCTGGGTCTTCACTTCTGTTCAATTGTTCTATCTGTCTGTCTCTGTACCAATACCATGCAGTTTTTATCACTATTGCTCTGTAATACTGCTTGAGTTCAGGGATAGTGATTCCTCCTGAAGTCCTTTTATTGTTGAGGATATTTTTAGCTATCCTGGGTTTTTTGTTATTCCAGATGAATTTGCAAATTGTTCTGTCTAACTCTTTGAAGAATTGGATTGGTATTTTGATGGGGATTGCATTGAATCTGTAGATCGCTTTTGGTAAAATGGCCATTTTTACTGTAGTAATCCTGCCGATCCATGAGCATGGCAGGAGATCTTTCCATCTTCTGAGGTCTTCTTCAATTTCTTTCTTCAGAGTCTTGAAGTTCTTATTGTACAGATCTTTTACTTGCTTTGTTAAAGTCACACTGAGGTACATTATATTAATTGGGACTCTTATGAAGAGTGTCGTTTCCCTAATTTCTTTCTCAGCCTGTTTCTCTTTTGTGTAGAGGAAGGCTACTGATTCATTTGAGTTAATTTTATACCCAGCCACTTTGCTGAAGTTGTTTATCAGCTTTAGTAGTTCTCTAGTGGAGCTTTTGGGATCACTTAACTATACTATCATATCATCTGCAAATAGTGATATTTTGACTTCTTCTATTCCAATCTGTATCCCCTTGATCTCCCTTTGTTGTCTGATTGCTCTGGCTAGAACTTCAAGAACTATATTGAATAAGTAGGGAGAGAGTGGGCAGCCTTGTTTAGTCCCTGATTTTAGTGGGATTGCTTCAAGTTTCTCTCCATTTAGTTTAATGTTAGCAACTGGTTTGCTGTATATGGCTTTTACTATGTTTAGGTATGGGCCTTGAATTCCTATTCTTTCCAG
>NC_046172.1:50115552-50139180 GCF_011064425.1 Rattus rattus
TTTATAGGATTCCATTGTTTTTGAGAGTGGTTAGGAGGGTTTGCAGGAGCACAAGTTTCTATCCCTGTATGGTGGCCTTAAGTGGGTCTGTCTCTACAGGCTTGTCACTGTCAGTAGGCTAATGATTTTTATGGACAAATATTTTGCCCCTATATGGTTGCCTTTGTGGGTCTAATCACAGAGACCTCAGGATTTGGCTTCTGAAGTGACATAACAGTTTTGTACAGGCATTGTTTTCTACCCCTGTATGTTGTCTCTGTTGGGTCTCTATTCACAGGATTCTTTTTTTATCGAGTGGAGTGAGAACATTTGTGAGTGTACAAAACCCTACCCCTCTATGGTGTTCTTAGTTGGTCTGTCTCTACAGGCCATTCCCCTCTTTAAGCCTAGTGGTTTGTATGGGCAAAATTCTCCACCCGTTTCCAGTGGCCTTGTGTGTCTATTTACAAAGACATTGTTAACCATCTCCTGAAGTGACCTCATAGATTTTTACAGGCATTGGATTCCACCCTTACATGGTGGTTTTCCTGTGTCTGTATTCACAGAGACTCATCCTGTTTTTTTTTTTTTTTTTTTTTTTTTTGGTTCTTTTTTTCGGAGCTGGGGACCTAACCCAGGGCCTTGCGCTTCCTAGTAAGCGCTCTACCCGTGAGCTAAATCCCAGCCCCGACTCCATCCTGTTAAGGGTACTAATTGGCTTTATGACAGCCTAAGGCTCCACCCTGTATAGTAGCTGTAGTTTGTCTGTCTCTACAGGACCTGCCCCTGTTATGAAGCCTAAGTATGTTTTATTGGCAAGGTGTCTGCCCCTCTATGGTGGCTTTCGTGGGTCTATTCACAGAGACCTTACCTACCAACTCCTCAAATGGTCTTATAGTTTGCGTACAGGCATAGCTCTGTGCCCCTGTGTGTTGGCCTTGGTGGGTCTACCAGCACAGGCTTCCCATTCCCCTACTGCTCTGGTAGTCTAATTGGGTATTTATAGGCACAGGTTTTTGAGCATGTACTCTGTATGGTGGCCTTGGTTGGTATTTCTGCACAGGCTCCCCCGTTTTGAGAAGAGTAATTCAGTTTTTCAGATCACATATCTCTGCTGCTGTATGCTGGCTTTAGTGGGTCTATCTCTACAAGCCCTGCCCTTTCTGAAGGCCTACCTGTGTTGTATGCGCTAAAGTTTCTCAGCCCCTGAGTGTTGGCCTTAATGGGTCTGTCTCTAGTGGCCCTGCCCCTGTCTGGAGACTTAATTATGTTGAATGGGCAAAAGTTTCTGTCCTATATAGTAGCCTTGTGCGTCTATTTTACACAGGCTTTCCTCACCCATGTCTGACTGCCTAATTTTTGAATACAGATATGGGTCTGTGCCGTGTTTGGTGGCCACTTGGGTCTCCCCCGCACAGGATTCCTGTACCTTTCAGGCGCTAATTTGTTTTTTCACAGCGTATGTCACTGCCCTGTTATGTTAGGCCTTAGTGGGTTGGTCTCTAAGCCCTGCCCTGTGAAGGCCTAACTGGCTATATGAGCACAAGTCTCTACTACTGTCTTGTGTCCTTAGTGTGTTTGTCTGCATAGGCCTTGCCAAATCTCAGCCTCTGGTGGCCTAATTGCATGTATACAGACAAAGGTCTCTGCCCCTGTATGTTAGCCTTTGTTGAGTCTATATCCACCCACCTGCTAAGTCTGACTGCCTAACTAGGTGTGTATGGGCACAGGTCTCCCCCACACCAGTAGCAGGCTTTAGTGGTTTTTTCTGCACAGGCGTCACTAACCACCTCTTGTTGTTGCCTAGGTATGTGAAGGCAAGTCTCTGCCCTATATGGTGGCCTTGGTATATCTGCATAGGACTCTGCCCTTTTTAGAAAGGGATAATTGGTTTTGTTGATACAGGTCTGCCTCTTTATGGTAGCCTTAGTGGGTCTGTCTCTATAGTCCTTGTTTTGCATCTGGTGCCCAAACTATGTTGTATGAGTAGAGGTCTTTGTCCCTGCATGGTGACCATAGTGGGTACATTTACATAGGCCCCTGCTCCTTTCTAGCAGGCTGTGTTTGTAAGGGCACAAGTCTTCTCTGCCCCTGTTTTGTGGCCCCTGGTTTGTCTCTAAGGTGTCTGCACCTGTATGTTGGCCTTATTTATTCTGTTTCTACAGGCCTCCACCCCTTTCTATCAGGATAATTGTGTTTGTCAGAGCAGAGGCCTCTGCTCTGTGATGTGGTCTATGTGGGTCTGTCTACAGTGTCCTCTCCATTGTCTGTGTGGAACCCTATGTGGTTTTGTTTGGGCACAGATCTCTGTTACTGCATGGTGGCCTTAGTGGGTCTGTCTGTACTGGCCTCTGTCCTTGTATGGTGTCCTTAATATTTATTTGTATAGGCCTTTTTCCCTTTCTAGCTGGCTAATTTGGTTTGTCAGAGCATAGGTCTATGTTCCTGTATGATGGCCTCCTTGGTATGTGGCAAGTGGCAGTCTAGAAAGTCTCTCTCTCTCTCTCTCTCTCTCTCTCTCTCTCTCTCTCTCTCTCTCTCTCTCTCTCTCTCTCCAAAGCCTCTGTCTTTGTCTGGGCCCTAGTGGTGTTATATGGGCGCAGGTCTCTGCCTCTGCATGGAACTTAATTGGGTCTTTTTGCACAGACCTACACCCCTTCATGGCAGTTTAAGTGGGTTTATGTGGATACAGGTCTCTGCCCCTGCATGGTGGCCTAAGTTCATCTGTCTGCTTAGCACTTCCAAGTGAACATACTGAAAAACCTAACCTCCTCTTGGAAGCCTGAAACTAGACTTTTATGCAGTGGCCTAACCAGTTTTAATTTCTTCCACAGGGTTTGCAGAAAAGAGGTTGATCCACGAGTACGGGAATCCTGGTATGTTCCTAGAAAGATGTTCTCCTGGAAAGCTGCAAAAACAGGTCTTCATTAAATCCAAGGTATTCTCTACCTGGTAGTACTGTGATGCTTACAGGTTATCACTCTTATCCTTCCAGATTCCTGCCTGTCAGCTCTGCTACTTCAGCCTTGAGCCCAGTCATCATGCCTAGGGGTCAAAAGAGTAAGAACCGCTCCCGGGCAAAACGACAGCAGGCACGCAGGGAGGTCCCAGAAGTTCAGCCCACTGCAGAGAAAGCAGGGTCTTCTGTTGACGAGAGCGTTGGCTCCAGCTTCCTGGTGGTTCTGCTCCTCAGGTGTGAAAGCCCCTGGATGCTTTTTGGTGCAGGAGTCGTCCTGCACAGGCTCTGGTAGTGTTAGGAGTGCTGCTGGTTTTGCTGATCAGAAAAGTTCAGATGGCACCCAGGCAGGGGCTTCTGTTCAGCACACACTTAAAGATCCTATCACGAGGAAGGCTAGTGTGCTGATAGAATTCCTGCTAGATAAATTTAAGATGAAAGAAGCAGTTACAAAGAGTGAAATGCTGGCAGTAGTCAACAAGAAGTATAAGGAACATTTCTCTGAGATCCTCCGGAGAACTTCTGCACGCCTAGAGTTAGTCTTCGGTCTTGAATTGAAGGAAATAGATGCCAGCACTCAATCCTATTTGCTGGTGGGCAAACTGGGTCTTTCCACTGAGGGAAGTTTGAGTAGTAATTGGGGGTTGCCCAAGACAGGTCTCCTGATGTCCATCCTAGGTGTGATCTTCATGAAGGGTAACCGTGCCACTGTGCAAGAGGTCTGGCAATTTCTGAATGGAGTAGGGGTATATGCTGGGAAGAAGCACTTAATCTTTGGAGAGCCTGAGGCATTTATAACAGATCTAGTGCAGGAAAATTACCTGGCGTACCGCCAGGTACCTGGCAGTGATCCCCCGAGCTATGAGTTCCTGTGGGGACCCAGAGCCCATGCTGAAACCACCAAGATGAAAGTCCTGGAAGTTTTAGCTAAGGTCAATGGCACTGTCCCTAGTGCCTTCCCTAATCTCTATCAGTTGGCTCTTAGAGATCAGGCAGAGGATACCAAGAAGAAGAGTTCAAGGCAAGGCTGTTGATTCCAAGGTCCTATCCCATAAGTCCTCTAACATGTAATTGAGTCTGTTCTGTAATGTTTGAAGAACAGTCAGGCTCCTAATCAGTAGAGTTCATAGCATTTCAGAACCAGTATGTATACATTCTTGGCCTGTTGTACATTAGTAGAATGGAGGCTACTATTGTTATTTTTCAATTTTTTTTAACTAAACAGTGCTTTGAGCCTTGCTTTCTGTTAAGTGCATAAAGAGGTAACTGTCATTTGTCAGTTTTGTTATTTTGCAACAAACTGGAAAACCTTAAATTGTTTTTATTAAACATTGTATAACATCGCATTGGAGAAGGGATTTTCACAGCAGTGTGATATCATACAGTGGTGAAAGAACAGTGAAGTGGGAAAGTTACTATTGTTACTTTGGAAAGGTTTCTATATGAATGTGATTGTTAGTTTCTTACTTTATTTTTTTTTGTATAATGTTACATGAAATAAAGTTGGACTTGATGACTACTCAAATTTGTAAGAAAGTAAATTATAGTGCTCTATTAATTTATTATTTTCTTCAAGGATTAATTATGCATTGGTTCTCTGTAAGTTTCTCCAGTAGCACTGGATCTAGTAGAAAAAAACAAAATATAGACACTGACAATGAATAATTGCAGTCTAGAGGCAGCTACGTACTATCTAAGATAGTAAGAGAATAACATACTATCTAAGATATAAATGACATAGAGACGATATGAGGAACATGACATTTTCCTGAAAGCTAAGTATAAATTATTGTGGAATACATTACAATAGGCAACTAAATAGATGTACATGAACTGAAATGCTGCTCACCAAATATTGCTATGATGTACTAATTAAGTAATCTTTCCCCTTATCCCTTCCCCCTTCCCCTGCTTCTATGAAAATGTTCCCTAGCCCACCCACTCCTTCCTACCTCCCTGCACTGGCATTCCCCTACACGGGCATTTAGCTTCACAGGATCAAGGGGCTCTCCTCCTATTGATGCCCCAAAAAGGCCATTCTTTTTGCTACATATGCAGCTGAGTCATGGGTCCCCTCCATATGTACTCTTGGTTGGTGGTTTAGTCCCTGGGAGCTCTGGGAAGTATGGTTGGTTGATATTGTTGTTCTTCCTATGGTTGCAAATGCATTTGGCTCCTTCAGTCCTTTCTCTAACTCCTCCATTGGGGACCCAGTACTCAATTCAATGGTTGGCTACAGGCAACAGCCTTTGTATTTGTAAGGCTATGGCAGAGCCTCTCAGAAGAGAGTTATTCCAGACTCCTGTTAGCATACATCTTTTGGCCTCTGAAATAGTGGCTTTGGTGACTGTATATGGGATGGAACCCCAGGTGGGGTAGTCTCTGGATGGCCTTTCCTTTCAGTCTCTGCTCCTCACTTTGTCTCTATTTCCTCCTGTGAGAATTTCTGTTTTACTTTCTAAAAAGGTCTGAAGCATCCACATTTTGGTCTTCCTTCTTCTTGAGGTTCCTATGGTCTGTGGATTGTATCTCCAGTAATTCGAGCTTTAGGGCTAATATCCACTTACCAGTAAGTACATACCATGTGTATTCTTTTGTGATTGGGTTACCTCACTTAGGATGATATCTTGTAGTTCTGTCCATTTGCCTAAGAATTGCGTGTAGTCATTGTTTTATTAGCTGACTAGTACTCCATTGTGTAAATGTGCCCTCTGTTGAAGGGCATCTGGGTTTTTTCCAGCTTCTGGCTATTATAAATAAGGCTGCTATGGACATAGTGGAGCATGTGTTTTTGTTGTATGTTGGAGCCCAGGAGAGGTATAGCTGATTCCTCATGTAGTACTATATCCAGTATTCTGAAGAATCACCAGACTGATTTCCAGAGTGGTTATACCAGCTTACAATCCCACCAACAATGGAGGAATGTTCCTCTTTCTCCACATCCTCACCAGCATCTACTGTCACCTGAGTTTTTGGTCTTAGCCATTCTGACTGGTGTGAGGTGGAATATCAGGGTTGTTTTGATTTGCATTTCCCTGATGACTAAGGATGTTGAACATTTCTTTAGGTCCTTCTTCATTTGGCCATTTGACCTTCTTCAGTTGGGAATTCTTTGTTTAGCTCTGGATCCAATCTATTAATAGGATTATTTGATTCTCTGGCATCTAACTTCTGAGGTTGATTCCCATTTTTCCCATATTGTTGGTTCACATTTTGTCCTATTAAGAATGTCCTTGCATTACAGAATCTTTGCAATTTTATGAGGTCCTAATTGTCTATTGTTGATCTTAGAACATAAGCCATTAGTGTACTGTTTAGTAAAATTTCCCCTGTGTCCATGTATTCAAGGCTCTTCCCCACTTTTTCTTCTATTAGTTTGAGTGTATCTTGTTTTATATGAAGGTTCTTGATCTACTTGGACTTGAGCTTTGCACAAGGAAATAAGAAATGATAGATTTGCATTCTTCTACATGGAGACCTCCAGTTGAATCAGCACCGTTTGTTGAAAATGATATCTTTTTTCCACCGTATTCTTTTAGCTCCTTTGTCAAAGATCAATTGCACCAAAGTGTGTGGGTTCATTTCTGGATTTTTAATTCCCTTCCTTTGATCTACTTGTCTGTGTCTGAACTAATATCATATAGTTTTTATGACTGTTGCTCTATAATACTGCTTGAGGTCAGGGACAGTGAATCCCCAGAAGTTCATTTATTGTTGAAAATAATTTTTACAATCCTGGGTTTTTTATTATTCCAAATGAATTTGCCAATTGTTCTTTATAACTCCCTGAAGAATTGAGTGGGAAATTTGTTGGGGATTGCATTGAATCTGTAGATTGATTTAGGCAAGATGGCCACTTTTACTATATTAATCCTGCCAATCCAGGAGCATGAGAGGTCTTTCCATCTTCTGAGATCTTTGTCGAATTCCTTCTTCAGCAACTTGAAGTTCTTTCACTTGAATGATTAGTTATATAAGGTAGTTTATATTATTTGTAGCTATTATGAAAACTGTGGTTTCTCTAATATCTTTCTCAGCCTGTATATTTTTTCAGTAGACGAAGGCTACTGATTTATTTTTTTACTCAGCTACTTTGCACTTAAGTATACTATCATATCATCTGCAAATAGTGATATTTTGACTTCTTCCTTTCCAATTTGTATCCCTTTGACCTACTTTTGTTGTCTAATTGCTCTGGCTAGGATTCGACTCCTTTCTTTGTTTTGTGCATTTGGTGTTTTGACTATTATGTGACGGGAGGTGTTTCTTTTCTGGTCCAATCTATTTGGAGTTCTGTAGGCTTCTTGTATGTTTATGGGCATCTCTTTCTTTAGGTTAGGGAAGTTTTCTTCTGTAATTTTGTTGAATATATTTACTAGCCTTTTAAGTTGGGAATCTTTGCTCTTTTCTATACCTATTATTCTTCTTAAGTTTGATCTTCTCATTGGGTCCTGGATTTCCTGGATGTTTTGGACTATGAGCTTTTTCCATTTTACATCTTTTACAGTTGTGTCAATGTTTTCTATAGTATCTTCTGCCCCTGAGATTCTCTCTTCTATCTCTTGTATTCTGTTGGTGATGCTTGCATCTATGACTCCTGATCTCTTCCCTAGGTTTTCTAGATTGTCTCCCTTTGTGCTTTCTTTATTGTTCCTGTTTCCATTTTTAGATCCTGGATGGTTTTGTTCAATTCCTTCAACTGTTTGTTTGTGTTTTCATGTAATTCTTTAAGGGACTTTTGTATTTCCGCTTTAAGGGGTTCTACTTGTTTACCTGTGCTGTCCTGTATTTCTTTAAGGGAGTCATTTATGTCCTTCTTAAAGTCCTCCCTCATCATTGTGAGTTGTGATTTTAAATCAAAATCTTGTCTTTCTGGTGTGTTGGGGTATCTAGGACATGCTGTGCTCAGGGAAGTGTGTTCTGATGATGGTTTCTGTTACTTAGGTTCTTGGACTTGCCTCTCACCATCTAGTTATATCTGCTGTTAGCTTGCTTTTCTGTTTTTGAGAGTACCTTGACCCTCCTACACTCTCAGGTGTGTCAGCACTTCTGGGAGACTAGCGCTCTCCCAGTGGGATCCAGGCAGACAGCGCTGTGTCTCATGGTCAGCTCAGGACACACATGGAAAAAGGAAACCGGAAGAATCTTGTCTCAGACTGCTCCTTGGCTCCTGCATTCTGAGGTCTCCAGGCAGGTCCCTCTGAGAAAAGTGGTACTCCTACCTGTGCTCTCAGGTTTGTCTGAGACCAGCTCTCCCAGTGGGATCTGGACACAGAGGGCTGTGGCACATGCTCAGCTCTGGGTGCAGATAGAAACCAGAAGGATCCTGTCCCAGACTGCTCCTTGGCTCCTTCTTCCCGAGGGATCCAGGCCGGTCCAAAAGTTCTTAATTTTATTTTATGTGAATAAGTGGTTTTTTTCCCTACATGTATGTATATATACCATATGCAAGCCTAATGCTCATACAGGTCAGAAGAAGGTGCTGAATCCCATGGAATGTAACTTAGAAATAGTTGTAAGTAGCCATTTGGAATGCCATCTCTCCAGCCCAACTTCAAGTGTTTTCAAGTGTTACAATAGTTTTACAGGATAATTTTTTATCAGCCTCACTGTATTGATGAAGAACTCAAAATTTACTTCAGTTCTTGATGGTGCTAACGATAGAGCAGAGACATGGACATGATCTGAATTCACCTAAAATCCACACTCCTTAATGACATTAACATGGATTTTTCTAGCTGGTCCTCAACTGGAAATTTTGCCCGTGGTGTCTATCATTCACAGTGCTGCAAGGTGCCATACAAACTACCTGAGGAGAAAAGTAAGGATCAATGTCACCCAGATAAAGCCATTCAAATTACATTAATAAGAAATATACCCACTGGTATAACATGAATGCCAGGGAAGCAATCAAATTAGGCTTGTTATTGGTTGGCCCTCAGTCTGCTTCATCTTTGTCCCTGCATTTCTTGTAGACAGAACAGATTTTCATTTGAAAGTTTTGTGAGTGGGTTGATGTCTTTTTCCTCAACTGGGGGTCCTTCCTGGATATAGAGATGACCTCTTTAGGTTCTATATCCCCACTATTATGAGTCTCAACTGAAGTCACCCCCATAGCCTCCTGGGAGTCTATCTCATCCCAGGTCTCTTAGAGATGCTCTCCACCCTCCACCCCCACCAGCTGCAGATTTCCATTTATTTTCATGGCCATCTAGTTATCTCTCCTGTCTTTCCCCACACTTAATCCTGAACACCCCCTTCTCCCTCCTCCATCACATCTCCAACCCACTTCCCTCCCTTCATCTGCCTCCCATGAGTATTTTATTTCCCCTTCTAAGTGAGATTCAAGCATCATCTTTGTAATATCCTTCTTGATTAGCTTCTTTGGGTCTGTGGATTGTAGCATGGGTATCCTGTATTTTATTACACCAACAAGCCAAATAGCCCAAATTAAAAAAAAAAAAACCAGAGTATAGAACTGAACAGAGAATTCTAAACAGGAATCTCAAATGGCCAAGAAGCACTTAAAGAAATGTTCAATGTCCTTAGACATCAGGGAAATGCAAAGCAAAATGACCCTGAGATTCTATTTTGTACAGATTGGAATGGCTAAGATCAAAATCTCAAGGGATAGCACATGATAGTGAGGATGTGGAACAAAGGGAACACTCCTTCATTGCTAGTGGGAGTGCAAACTTGTATAAACACTGTAGAAATCAATCTGGCTGTTTCTCAGAAAACTGGAAATAGTTCTATTTGAAGATCCAGCTATACTGCTCCTGGGCATTTGCCCAATAGATGCTCCATCATATCATAAGGACCTGTTCTCCTCTATGTTCATAGCAGTTTTATTCATAATAGCCAGAAACTGTAAATAACCCAAATGTCCCTCAAACAAAGAATGGATACAGAAAGTGTGGTTCCTTTATACAATGGAATACTATCCAGTCATAAAAAAAAATTTTACAAATTTTGCAGGCAAATTGATGCAACTAGAAAATTACATCCTGAATTGGTAACCCAGACCCAAAATTACATGCATAGCCACCAACCACTTTTAAACATGGGATTTAAAATTGACTCTGTAAAATGGAACCTATAGCTCATAGTTAATAATACCAGGAACTTGAGACCCCGATAGATATAGCCTTTAGGGGTAAACCTACTACAATTATGCTGCTAAATGTAGCAATAAGATAACATACCCCAGTATTCTCATAGAGTAGAGAATCATTACATCCTTCTCAGAGAAAGGTCTTGCAGTAGATGGTAATTAACAAAGGGACCCATAATTGGACAATGCATAGAAACATTAGAGCAGTAATCCCTAATGGGATGTCTTAATCTCACTCTTCCCTTCAAGGCTCAGGGATCTATGCTGCAGAGAAGCAGACCAATTTTGACAACTAGAGATGGTGGACAATAGCAAGAAAACATCACCTTGAAAAACAGGGAAGCTACATAGAACTTCTAGAGAATGTGACAGCATGTGTAATACCTATAAGAGTTCAAGCTAGAGAAAATCCTAGCAATAAGAAAGGGAACATGACCCCTAGACAAGAAGAGATTTGAAATTGATATCTACTTAGAGAAGGAGAATCATTTTCTTCAGTTTTTGAAATGATACTGGGTATATAGACACCCACAACAAACCCCATAATCTTTCAGGTAAGAGTTGGTCAATATAAAATTAGATCGCTTTTTTTTTTTTTTTTTTATTTTTAGAGAGAGAACATGAAATTGAGTGGGTGAGTAGATGAATCTAGGAAGGGTTTGAGAAGAAAAATATAATCATATACAAAATTTTCAAAGAATAAAGGAAAATCCACTGATGGCTATATAGGAAAACCATTTGTTTTATTAATTACAGCGGCTTAAATGAGATTGGTCCTATAGGCTCGCTATGTTTGAATGCTTAGCCCCAAGTTAGTACAACTGGAAAGGAATACTAGTTTAGGAGCTGTCTTTTTCAAGATTTGTCCCTTGGGAGGCTTCAGAGCTTGATGTTTCAAAAGCCCACACTAGGTCCAGTCTTTTCTTCCCTTCCCCTTCCCTTCCCCTTCCTCTTCTTCCTTCATCATCTCCCCCAGCCCCCTTTTCTTGCTGCCTCTGCCTCCGGATCAGTATGTAAAGCTCTCAGCTACTGTTCCAGCTACTGTTCCAGCTACTGTTCCAGCTCCATGCCTGTCTGCTTCTTGCCAGTATGATCATGGATTAACCCCATAAAACTTTAAATCAGCCCCCAATAAAATGTTTTCCTTAATAAGAGTTACTTTAGTCCACAGATATGTTAATGTATTTCCAAACCTGCATGCTTTCTCCTGTTTGAATGACCTCTTCATGTTTAGATGTGGAATAAAATTGAATCTTTAAGTTCTATAAAAATGAAGAGTTGCTTTAGTCAATGATGTTTGCTCACAGTAATTAAACAGTAACTAAGATATCAATAAAAGCATTAAATACCTTAGAATTAAAAAAATGAAAATAATTTTCTTTCCTATTCAATGGCAAATGTTTCAGCTCCCTATTTGTGTTTTTTTCTCACAACTGCAAAATGTATTTACGGTCATATAAAAAAGATATCAACTTTTGTTTTTGTAGGCTGTGGTAAAAACACACACAGGTCTTGTAATGTTTTAAAGACAGGGTTTCATTTTGTAGCCTTGGCTAGCCTAGAATACACTGTGAAGACCAGGGTGACCTCAAACTTATGAAATTCACTTTCTCTGTCCCCTGAGTTGTGGAATTAAAGGCACTGTAGCAGGCTCAACACTCTATGTTTGATTTTAGAGAAAGTTTTGTCTGGCTTAGAAGTGTCCAAATAGCCTTTTAAGCAGTCATGATACACTGACTGTACTGCACCATGATTTTTCAGCACAAAGGAAGTGATACTATACCAAAGGGGACCTGGCCAAGAGTGGTCTTACTTTATAACAATGCAGTCTCACAAGAATTCATTCAACCACAGATTTGATCCAGTTCCATGAAAGCATTTTAGAATTTATGAGGGTTTAGCTGCCATGCCCAAACATACTATACAGTCTCAGTCTCTTAAATCCCAAACCGTCCACACACCTATACTCGGAACCAAGCATTCAGCACAAATTCTAAATGTAGATGCCCCCATTCCACAAGCTGTGTCCCAGAGCAAATAAGAAACAAGAGGAATGAATATCTAGCATTCATCTCTCTTCTTCTGGATGTTGAATCCAATGTGACTAGCCACTTTGTGCCCCTTCTGTCATGCATGTCCTGCATGATGAACTGTATTCGCAAACTGTAAGCCAAACTAAATCTTTGTTTGTCCGCCCGCTGATTTAAGTTGTTTTTGTCAAGTACTTTTCTCAACAATTAACAAACTAAAGCATAGTTTATTGTGGTAGATAACGAATGGCAATAACAGCATGAAGTCTGGTCACATTTGATCTGTAGTCATGAGGCACAGAAATAGTACTAGTGCTTAGATGGCATGTTTTTTCTCTAAAAGATTATTTTTAAGAATACAGCTCATGTGATAGTGCCACTGGCATTCAAGATACGGCTTCTTTATTCTCTATGAAATATATTTTTAAAAAAATCCTCACAAATCAGAATGTTCATGAAACACATCTTAGCTAGACCATTCATGAAACAAATCAACGGTTAACATCGCTAAGGGCAACTGGCATACATGATCTCGCAGAGACAACATCGCTTTCTTCAACTTGACTTGTGGCCAGCTCAACAAGAGGAAAAAGGTGCCTAATACCAGAAATCTAGGTAGCTACTTAATACTCATGAAGTCATGGTTATTGGAGGAAAAATTTACAAACTCAAATTTATGAAACAACCACATTCCCTAACAACCCTTCATCAAGAACTTCTCAGAGACTGACTGGTGAGGTGGGTCAGTGGTTAAAAACACTGACTGCTCTTCCAGGGGTCCCAAATTTAATTCCCAGCAACACATGGTGGCTTACAATCATCTACAATGGGACCTGATGCTATCTTTTCGTGGTGCTGTGGACAGCTACAGTGTACTCATATAAAATAAATTAATTCTTCAAAAAAAAAACCCAAAAAACAGAAAACCCTTCTCTTTGCAACAGACAGAAATCACCACAGAAAAGCAACCAACAAAATGGAGAGTTTTGTGCCAAGTCCCAGGGGGGTATAGCTATAAACAGTCCTACTCCTTAGGCTCAGGGAACACTGCAGAAGACCTGTTGGAAAGACTGTGAGGGCAAGAGGAACAGAGAGTTTGCTGTGATCTTCAGTGTCCTAGTAAAATCAGAAGCTATACTCATGAAATTTCACCAGTATAACAATACAATTGTGACCTGAACAAAGATGACACCAATACATGTGCCAAAGTGGATGGGGAAAAGACCTTGAGGCCTCGACCCTACACAAGAAACTATAGGCAATTGAGGAAAACTGGGAGAAGGAAAGGAGGTTTTTCCCATATTCGTTGTCCACTTACAAGTGTTAAGCCCTGAAAACACACATATAAGTAACATTATGTCAACTGAGAAGGTTACATTTAGGAATATATGTGTATATACAGATAAATTTATGCATGCAATGACAACTAGTGAAGAATAGGCTATGAATTTGAAAGAGAGCAAAGATAGGACTATGGGATGCTTTGGAAGGTGGAAAGGGATAGGAGAAATTATGCAATGATATAATCTCAAAAAAGGATTTAAAACAGCACCACAAATGGTCACTTTGAATCCTCTTCAAATAATTCTCAAAAATAACATCTAATTGTGTTGGGGAACAGAATATAATTTGGCTAAGAGTATACTTGCTTGCTTTGGGGTATGAAATTTACCAAGCACCATATATTTTCAGTAGAATTTTCATGGCCAATTTCTTTGAGCTTTACTTGCCCTTAAATAAATACACAAATGACTGAGCTTACCTTGGTTGTAGATATTCAAAGTCACGTTCATAGATAGGAAAGAACACCACATTAGTTATCCCACAAGAAATTCTGGTTTTGGCTTGTGTGTAGTAGCATCTATTAAATGGATATTGTACATTCCATCATGATTAATTTTGCAGGACTTATATTTCAAAAGACTTTTCAATTGGCACACATAAAAAGAAGCAAATTCCATCCTATGATTTTTAATTTATTTCCAATGTAAGCAGAGAAAGGTGCTTTTAGTTCATCAGTTTGGTCTTTCTTTGTAGAATCTGACATGTTCCCTCCCATATTGCACATCAGTCACCATATGTATAGGTTCTCAAAATTGGTGAAGACTTTAAAGGGAGAATCTGCCATTCATAGGAATCATAACATATAAGGAAGGGTATGTGTTTATAATAAATTGTCCTTTATTCATTTTCTTCCCCTTTAGTTAATGGTGTTGATTATTTTATCCAGAACATAATATAAATGAGGCAAAGGATTATAATTTTGCCACATTTGCAGTTCTTCAAGCTTTCCTAGCGTAATAAGCTTTTATGATAAAGTATTCATATTTCTGATTTTGTATCCTGCATCAGCAAACAATTTCTTTATTCACTGTACAGCTGCTATTTCTGCCACTGGCCATATTTAAACATTGTAATTACTAAATGGTAAATTACTAAATTACTAGTGATGCATATATTCTTACAGCCAAATAATTATAAAATATGCTGAAAACAATTTCCAACCTTTACAATTCACATTCAATTTATCAACCCTCCCAGTGCTGAATAAAAGTAGCATATGTTGAATTGTTTCATAAAGCTGATTCTCAGGGTTTTTTCAATCAATCCCTGAAAATATTATAAATATATTATTAGTTTGGAATCTTCATGGCTTCAGCAGTCCTTTGTCTTTTGCCATATTTAATGTTCCAGTGTGTGTTTTTATATCTGACATTATTTGTATTGCCTTGTATATATTTATGTATCTATTTCCTTTTATTCTGTTTAATATATTCCCCTTTTCTTCAGCATATGGAGTACAATTATAAAAATATGTTTACATTTCCATTCATCATTTTCATCAGTTGAAATGTATTGTTTTTGTTTTAGAGTTCTGGCCATTGTCCCTAAGGACTCCCACATGTTATGGCAGTCTTGTATGCTCAGCTTCCACCCCCTCTTTTACTGTCATTTTGAGACAAGTTTTTCTACATTGTTGAAACTGGCCTTGAAATAGCTATGGAGTTCAGATGTAATTGAATTTGTGAGACTTCTGAGTAGCTTGGAACACAGCTTTATGCCATCAGGGCCTGCTGATCCAGGGAATTAGAATTTGTATTGTAATTAACAAATAATAATCATATATACTTTTGTAGTATGCTGTGATGTTTTATGTGTATTTTTAATTTTTCCTATTAAACATGTTTTTCTGCTTCCTTGCATGCTGGTAAATTGATTGAATGGCAGACACTATGAACTTCGTCTTGATCCTGTTTATACTGAGTTCAGTGCACCAAGCTGGTGCAACAATAAGAACACCATTGTTTGTTTTCAGCCTCTCAGGAATCATTCTCTGCAGCTGCCTAATGCTCAGAACATTGTAATTCATACTCTGCATGTAAAAATAGTTTTATTATGTTTTACATACTATTTCTACATCCTTTTCTTATTAGTAATCTAAATTTACAACCTCAATAATGAAATGCAAATGATTTCAAACTCTAAAGAAAAGCAAAATGGTTTTTATTTTCTCAGATGACTATTCTGTTCCTATTATTTAAGAATATTTTCTTTTTATCTGTTTTTCTTTTTATTAAAAATAGACGTTTTGCATACAATATATTCTGATTATGGTTTCTGTTCTCCCAACTCCTCCAAGATTTTCCCCATTCACCTCCCATCTAAAGCCCCATTCTTTCTCTCTCTCCTTAGACAACAAACCGGCATTAAAGGAATAATAAAATAAAATAAGATAAAATAAAAACAAACAAGTTGAAATAGGACAAAACAAACAGAAGTAAAAGACTCAAAGAAAAAGTACAAGAAACACATATAAAGATAGAGACACTTGTGTTCACATACACAGGAATCCTATAAAAGTCAAAGTCAAAAGCCATGATATTTACACAAATGACCTGTGTTACAGAAGGTTAAAAAGGAAGTCCATACAATACATTGGGGTACAAAGAACCTCCAAAGATGTCATTGAGTTTTGGTTTGTTTGTTTGTTTTGTAACTTTGGTTTGGCCATCTACTGTTGGACATGGGACCTGCCCCTTAAGAGTGGTTTGTATACACAGTGAGACTCTGTTGGAGAAAATTAAATTTCATTGGCAATTATGTATTAGAGACAGGTTCTGAGTTAGATAATGGGAGTTATGTTTATCTCCGCTGAGTGCTGGGATCCATCTTGGGGCAGACATGCAGGCCCCTGCATGCTGCCCAGAGTTCATGTATGCATTGCTGTTCTGGGTTTAGAAGGCCTTTTTTCATCTGTGTCCTCCATTCCTTCTGTCTCTCACACTCTTTCAGCCTTGTCATTCAGAGCTCCCTGAACTCTAAAGTGAGAAAGTTGGTTGAGACATCTCATCTTATTTCAGACTGTTTCAAGGTACCTAATTCTTTGGAATTGTCCATCTGCTGCAGAAGGAAGCTGCTCTGGTGATAACTGAGCAATGGACTGATGTATGAGTATAGCAGAATATCCTTTGAAGTCATTTCTTTGGGGTTTTGCTTTACCAGAACAATAGTATTTAGTTTTCCTGCCAATGGCCATCCTTGGCTTGGAGAGGGGTTCTGAGAAAGGAGTGTGTGGGAGCAGTGAAATGAACAACTTAAGTCAAATCCTGGGTCCAAGTGGATGACCTGTGTTCTGCTTGACAGAGCTTTTCCAGTCTGCTTCTCTCTATGACTGCTTTCTGTCTGGGGATCTTTCTGTCCATATTGTGCTTGCTTATTTTATGAGATCTCTATGTCCATGTCCTACTTGCTTGTGTCAGTTCTTCAAGCAGTATTTTCTTTCTATCCAAAATTATCTCTAGATATCTCATGGGTTTTCTGACCTAAGTCAGAGAAGCTGCTATAAAAAAATTATTGGATCTTCAACCAAGGCAGAAATCCTATTAGAAAAATCCCCCTTTTATTTCTTTTCTTTTCTTTTATTGGATATTTTCTTTATTTCTATTTCAAATGTTATCCCCTTTCCCAGTTTCCCTTCTGAAATCCCCTCTTCCTAACCCCCACCATCCCCTGCCTCGATGAGGGTGATCCCCTACCCACCTACCCACTCCCTACCACCTCCCCGCCTTGGCATTCTCCTACACTGAGGCATCAAACCTTCACAGGACCAAGGGTCTCTCCTTCTATTGATGACCAACAAGGCCCATCCTCTGTAACATATGTGGCTGGAGCCATGGGTCTGTCCATATGTACTCTTTGGTTGGTGATTTAATCTCTGGGAGCTCTGGGGGGTCTGGTTTATTGATATTGTTGTTCTTCTTATGGGGTTGGTAACCCCTCAGAAAAATTCTTGAAGACCTATTTTCACTCTCCAGAGATCTACAGACAGCTCAGCTCTCTCGAGAAAAATTCTGAAGAACTACTATCATTTTCTGATAGGTCATCTCACGCAGACCAAAAGCCATTTTTAATTTACATATCAATTAACTTATTAGTCCAGGTTCCCCTTCATTATGAATCAGTATCACTTGACCCTAGCCCTTTGATTCTTAGAAGACAGCAAGTATAAGTTTTTTTCTTAACATTGCAAAAGAATTCAGAGCCTGTCTGCCTTTGTTAAGTATAGAAGATAAACTAGTTGTTGGGGACTCTTCCCAGAAATTACCATTGCCCCATGCCTGGACCTGGAATACCTGTGTCCGAGGCTAATCTTGAACTCAGGAATTTGCTTGCCTTTGTATCTTTCTGACAAGCTGTCTCATAGTGTAGCTATCTTTAGATTCATGAAATCTCTCATAATTCTTATTGCAACCTTTTTCCATAGTTGGGAAATTATATATTTTCAAACTCATGTGAGCTGCTTTCTCATTGCCTTTTATGGCTGTTCTTGGAGGTCACAGGTGTTTACCAATTTGTTGAGACATAGACACAACCCTCAACTCCTGGATTCTCTAAATATCATGGAGTCATTAATGTTAACAGGGAGGACATTCCTCAGAAGGAAACAGTTCTCCCATACTGGTTGGTCCAGAAAATATGGACATTATTACACAAACAAGCTTTATACCCACAGCAGCCTTTGGCACCCGTGGAGACTTACCCTGGGGCCCTGTCCCAGGGAAAGGAACCATTTTCACTCTGTCCCAAACAAGGCCATGCCAGCCAGCCTCAGCATTTTCCCCTAAGTCCCTGGCCTATCTAGTAGTGGGTTCTTGGCAATCAAAACAGTGTCAATGATAGGTTCCATCTCATTAAGTGGGCCTTAAACTCAATCAAGTATTGCTTAGTTACTCCCATAATATTTATGCCACTATTGCATTATCACATCTTGCAGACATGTCTCCATTGTATATCAAAGTCACTTTGTCAGGAGCCATCTATTAGAGGGTAAGGCTAGCATTCTTGGGATGGCCCATCATTTTTGCGTGGTTTGTGAGGGATAAGGTCTGAGGTCCCAAGAAACTTGACCTCAGGATTGCTTCTTGCAGCTGATAAGCCTTTTCCTATCACTATTACATAGCCTATTTCTGGGCATTAGCCCACTCTATTGAGCAGACTTCCTGCAGGTCAACATAAACATGAACTTCATGAATTGATGCTGTTTAGATGAATTCAAGATTTTATAGAATTCCTGAATTAACTCAAATAATTTTAGGATGAAATTTTTAAGAAATTGTTTTATTTGATTTGCAAGGAAGATATAATAAAGTTAGAATCGAGACTAGAATGTGCCCTTTCCTCATAAAACACTAAGTAAAGTCTGCATAATAAGCAACACAATGAACTTTCACAATTACACTAAAAAGAAAAATAGGCTTGGGACAAATTTGTGATAATGGTAAACATTCATTCTAGGTCAGATCCAAGGATGAAGCCACAGGTGAGCAATATGATAAAGCAAGGCCATGTGGAACTGTTGCTTTGGAGTTATAATGAGTTAGAGTTAGAATAAAACACTGCTTTGAACTTTATATCAACATCCTTGTGTAATTCTGCTTTTGTGTAACATTGTACCTATGAGGTAATTTTTTTTTAGAATTTTGCCTGTAAAATGACAGAGAAAAGAAATAAAGTTGTTGACTTGGGGCTCTGCCTCTTCATCCATCAAAATGTATATATGTACATGCCTGTTTGGTGTGTGTGTGTGTGTGTGTGTGTGTGTGTGTGTGTGTGTGTGTGTGTGTAGCTATATGTGTAAATATACATGAATACTTGTGGAATAGATGAGACAGGTGGTTGGACCCAACCAGAATGTGTGTGTGTGTATGTGAGTCTGTGAATATTGTCTGTGTAAAATCATATAAATTATTTTCCTTTTTTTTTCTCTCTTGTTCATTAGGAGTTATTGAGTCCAAGCCTCTTGCCTGATTAGCAAGAGGTTCCTTGGCAAGAGAGAAAGGAAATTTTTTACGTAATTCTCTGCTGCTACCAGCAGGACTTAATTACAAATGTATATCCATCTGTTTGTCTGTCTGTCTATACTTATGTACACTTAAAGAGTTAAAAGAGTTCAGAATTTCTTGCTCGGCATTCTTGCCAGTCCCAGATAATTAAGTTTGTTTGTCAGCAGTATTGACCTAAGAAATCTCCTGACACTATCAGTAGGCACTGACTGCTATCTGTATGACCCCAATTGCCAATGCTGTCCCCTCATTTGCTGCCTTCCTTGGGAAACCCTATAGATGCCAGGAAGGCCACCAGCAAGGACTGGATTGAGGCAAGTAATATTTAAAAGATTAGAATATAAACTGATGCAAATACTGTGACATATTATATATATATATACATATATATATATTCATATATGCATATGAATTCCTATAGCTTCATTAATGTCTTACTAAAATAGTATAAATCAACAGAGTAAACTATCCAAAATGTTTCTGACCTGTAGGTAAAAATGTATGCAATGACTTAGAATTGTTCTTTATATTTTCATTATTTTCCAACACCAACAAAATGTACATGCATAAAATAAATAATAAAATATTCTTAGTATTCAAACTAGGATATTTGGAGATAAAATTTTCAAAAAGTTCATTACATTAAAACCAGAAAATCTCTACTGATGGGGGTAAGTGCCCTTAGAAAAGCATCCCTGTTATTCATGTGAGGACACCATGAAAGACAGTTGCCTATGAGTCATGAAGTATCCCCTTGCCACACAACAAATCTGCCCATGTATCAAATTTGTAATTACAGGTCTCAATAACTGTAAAAAATAATTTGTACTGTTTATAATTCATCAATCTACAGTGTTATTTTACACTAGTCCAAATGAACTAATTAAGGATTTTACATACATGCCCATGTATGTGTATACATTTATACATGTATGAATATATGCATATTTTAAATAAGGAACTAGCTTATTCTATATGGAAATTGATAGCTTCTTCCATATTTGTACAGTGCCAGCCATTAAACTGGAGATTTAAGACTTCCAATGAGACACCCTGTAAAACTAGAGGAGACAGACTCAAGATTCAGGATCAGTTGATTATTCAGTTGTAATTAGAAGGGAAGGAGATAAAGGGTGTGTAGCAATAGGGTATGGGGAACAGGGGTAGACACCAGAAAGTCCCAGAAGCCAGGAAAGCAAGATGCTCCCAGGACCCAAATGGGATGACCTCAGCTGAAATACCCAACAAAGGGGAGAGAGAAACTGTAGAGACCATATCCAGAGGTTAGGCAAGGCCCCCAGCTGAGGGATGGGACCATACATTGATCGCTAAAATTTTAACCTAGAATTGTTCCTATCTAAAGGAAATACAGGAACAGAGAGTGGAGGAGAGACTGACAGAAAGGCCATCCAGCGACTGCCCCACATAAGGATCCATCCCATTTTCAGCCAACAAACACAGAGACTATTGCTGATTCCAAGAAGCACTTGCTGACACATGCATGATATAGTTCTCCCCTGAGAGGCTCTGCCAAAGCCTGACCAAGACAGATGCTCAAAGCCAACCATTGGACTGAGTACAGGGACCACAATGGAGAAGTTACAGGAAGGTCTGAGGGAGCTGAAGGGGTTAGCAACCCCATAAGAAAAACAACAATATCAATCAACCAGACTCCCCAGAAGCTCCCAGGGACTAAATCACCAAACAAAGAGTCCACAGTGGGGGGGACCCATGGCTCCAGCCACACACGTAGAAGAGGACGGCCTTATATGGCATCAGTGGTCCTTGGAGGCTCCATGTCCCACCAGCATAGTGTAATGCTAGGGAGGTGAGGTGCGAGTGGTCGGGTGGGTTGGGGAGCACCCTCATAGAAGCAGAGGGAGTGGGGAGGGGATGATGGGTTTTCAGAGGGGTAACCAGAAAGTGAGATTACATTTGAAATGTAAATAAATAAAATAATTAATAAAAAAAAAGATTAAGCTGTTTGAATACAATGGAGGGATCCATAGCTTCAAATACATGTATAGCAGAGGATGGCCTCCTCTGACATCAGTGTGAGGGGAGGCCCTTGGTCCTGTGGGGGCTTGATGCCCCAGTGTAGCGGGATACTAGAGCAGAGCTTTGAGGCAGGAGTAGGTGATTGGGTAGAGAGTACCCTCATAGAGGCAAAGGGGAGGGGGGATGGAATGGGAGATTTATGGAGGGGTAACCAGAAAGGGAGACATCATTTGAAAAGTAAAAAAAAAATGATTAAAAAAATAAAAGGAATACTGAGGACAAACACAAAAGAATTGATTCCTATTTTGGAAAGGTATCCTTTTAAACTAATGTACTTGTATCCAACTCACTGCTCCCCTCGTGGTCACCCCCTCCCTGCACATGATCCTTCCCTCACCACCTCCCCTTCTCCTCTGAGCATGTGGGGCTCCCTAGATATCCAGTCTACACACCCTGGTACTTCAAGTCTCTTCAAGGCTAGGCATAGACATGTGAAAAGTTATTTTTTATGATCTGTTCAATCTGAGTTCCACTCACATTAGGGAACACAATGTACTTTACTCAATTATCCAAAGTTATTCTTTTATAAAGATATTAAAATATATTATTGAAAATAAATTTGTTCATTCGGTATGTTTTTGTTATGGTTTGCCTTCTCCTAAACCCTATAAGATTCCTTCCTACCTCCCCTCCCCCTCAATCCCATGCCTTTCTTACTCTCACTCTTTAGAAAACAAACAGGCAGGCAAGCAAAAAATACAAACCATGACAAAAAATGACAAGAAGCACAGATGCACTTACACACACAACCCATGAAAACACAAAATTGGAAAACATAATATACAGGCATAAGACCAGTAAGATTACAAAAATTCCTAAACAGGGTAATATGAAACAAAATGTTTGCAAAGATCCCATTGATTCGATTTTTTGTTGGACACTTATTCTCAGTTTGAATCTTCATTGTTGAATTTTTTTTTTCCTAAGCAAGTGGATGTTAATTGGAGATAACTTCTTGCTTAGGGATGGGACTTCATGTCAACCTTACCCTCTCAGCCCTGAGATCCTATCTGGTTCGAACTTGTGCAGGTCTTGTGCTCACTGCCATAGTCTCTTTGAGTTCATGTATATGTCTAGAAGACACTGTTTCTTTGGTGTCATCCATCTGTTTGGCCTCTCACAAGTTTTCTCCTCTTTTCTTCCCTTATAGTTCCCAAAGTTACTCTTTTTTCTTTTTCTTTCTTTTTCTTATTAACAGAGTATTTCTTGAGTTTACATTTCCAGTGTTATTCCTTTTCCGGTTTCCGGGCAACATCCCCCCTAATCCTCCCCCTCCCTTCTGTATGGGTGTTCCCTCCCCATCCTCCCCCCATTGCCGCCCTCCCCCCAACAATCTAGTTCACTGGGGGTTCAGTCTTAGCAGGCCCCAGGGCTTCCCCTTCCACTGGTGCTCTTACTAGGATATTCATTGCTACCTATGAGGGAGCAATGAAGTCCAGGGTCAGTCCATGTATACGTCTTTAGGTAGTGGCTTTAAGGCCCTGGAACCCTCTGGGTTGCTTGGCATTGTTAGGGTACATGTGGGGTCTCCAGCCCCAACAGCTCTTCCAGTTCTTTTCTCCTAATCCTTCCAACGGGGGTCCTATTCTCGTTCAGTGGTTTGCTGTATCTGCCTCTTTATTTGCTGCTGTATTCTGCTGTGTCTCTCAGGAGAGATCTACATCCAGCTAATGTTGGCCTGCACTTCTTTGCTTCATCCATCTTGTCTAATTGGATGGCTGTATATGTATGGGCCACATGTGGGGCAGGCTCTGAATGGGTGTTCCTTCTGTGTCTGTTTTAATCTTTGCCTCTCTCTTCCCTGCCAAGGGTATTCTTGTTCCCCTTTTAAAGAAGGAGTAAAGCATTCACATTTTGATCATCCGTCTTGAGTTTCATTTGTTCTAGGCATCTAGGGTAATTCAAGCATTTGGGCTAATAGCCACTTGTCAATGAGTACATACCATGCGTGTCTTTCTGTGATTGGATTAGCTCACTCAGGATGATATTTTCCAGTTCCAACCATTTGCCTACGAATTTCATAAAGTCGTTGTTTTTGATAGCTGAGTAATATTCCATTGTGTAGATGTACCACATTTTCTGTATCCATTCCTCTGTTGAAGGGCATCTGGGTTCTTTCCAGCTTCTGGCTATTATAAATAAGGCTGC